>NW_027461776.1:458191-579263 GCF_050947455.1 Rhinoderma darwinii
TATCTATCTATCTATCTATCTATCTATCTATCTATCTATCTATCTATCTATCTATATATCTATCTATCTATCTATCTATCTATCTATCTATCTATCTATCTATCTATCTATCTATCTATCTATCTATCTATCTATCATCTATCTATCTATCTATCTATCTATCTCATATCTATCTATCTATCTATCTATCTATCTATCTATCTATCTATCTATCTATCTATCTATCTATCTATCTATCTATCTATCTATCTATCTATCATCTATCTATCATCTATCTATCATCTCATATCTATCTATCTATCATCTATCTATCTATCTATCTATCTATCTCATATCTATCTATCTATCTATCTATCTATCTATCTATCTATCTATCTATCTATCTATCTATCTATCTATCTATCTATCTATCTATCTGTCTATCTCATATCTATCTCATATCTATCTATCTATCTATCTATCTATCTATCTATCTATCTATCTATCTATCTATCTATCTATCTATCTATCTATCTATCTATCTATCTATCTCATATCTCATATCTCATATCTCATATCTATCTATCTATCTATCTATCTATCTATCTATCTATCTATCTATCTATCTATCTATCTATCTATCTATCTATCTATCTCATATCTATCTATCTATCTATCTATCTATCTATCTATCTATCTATCTATCTATCTATCTATCTATCTATCTATCTATCTATCTATCTATCTATCCGGGGGTCTTTCCCTGTCCTCTTGCCTCTGACCTATCTATCTGGGGGTCTATCCCTGTCCTCTTGCCTCTGACCTATCTATCCGGGGGTCTATCCCTGTCCTCTTGCCTCTGACCTATCTATCCGGGGGTCTATCACTGTCCTCTTGCCTCTGACCTATCTATCCGGGGGTCTATCCCTGTCCTCTTGCCTCTGACCTATCTATCCGGGGGTCTTTCCCTGTCCTCTTGCCTCTGACCTATCTATCCGGGGGTCTATCCCTGTCCTCTTGCCTCTGACCTATCTATCCGGGGGTCTATCACTGTCCTCTTGCCTCTGACCTATCTATCCGGGGGTCTATCCCTGTCCTCTTGCCTCTGACCTATCTATCCGGGGGTCTTTCCCTGTCCTCTTGCCTCTGACCTATCTATCCGGGGGTCTATCCCTGTCCTCTTGTCTCTGACCTATCTATCGGGGGTCTTTCCCTGTCCTCTTGCCTCTAACCTATCTATCCGGGGGTCTACCCCTGTCCTCTTGCCTCTGACCTATCTATCCGGGGGGGTCTATCCCTGTCCTCTTGCCTCTGACCTATCTATCCGGGGGTCTTTCCCTGTCCTCTTGCCTCTGACCTATCTATCCGGGGGTCTATCCCTGTCCTCTTGCCTCTGACCTATCTATCCGGGCGTCTATCCCTGTCCTCTTCCCTCTGACCTATCTATCCGGGGGTCTATCCCTGTCCTCTTGCCTCTGACCTATCTATCCGGGGGTCTATCCCTGTCCTCTTGCCTCTGACCTATCTATCCGGGGGGTCTACCCCTGTCCTCTTGCCTCTGACCTATCTATCCGGGGGTCTTTCCCTGTCCTCTTGCCTCTGACCTATCTATCCGGGGGTCTATCCCTGTCCTCTTGTCTCTGACCTATCTATCCGGGGGTCTATCCATGTCCTCTTGCCTCTGACCTATCTATCCGGGGGGTCTATCCCTGTCCTCTTGCCTATGACCTATCTATCTGGGGGTCTACCCCTGTCCTCTTGCCTCTGACCTATCTATCCGGGGGTCTACCCCTGTCCTCTTGCCTCTGACCTATCTATCCGGGGGTCTTTCCCTGTCCTCTTGCCTCTGACCTATCTATCCGGGGGGTCTATCCCTGTCCTCTTGCCTCTGACCTATCTATCCGGGGGTCTTTCCCTGTCCTCTTGCCTCTGACCTATCTATCCGGGGGTCTTTCCCTGTCCTCTTGCCTCTGACCTATCTATCCGGGGGGTCTACCCCTGTCCTCTTGCCTCTGACCTATCTATCCGGGGGTCTATCCCTGTCCTCTTGCCTCTGACCTATCTATCCGGGGGGTCTACCCCTGTCCTCTTCCCTCTGACCTATCTATCCAGGGGGCCTATCCCTGTCCTCTTGCCTCTGACCTATCTATCCGGGGGTCTATCCCTGTCCTCTTGCCTCTGACCTATCTATCCGGGGGTCTTTCCCTGTCCTCTTGCCTCTGACCTATCTATCCGGGGGTCTACCCCTGTCTTCTTGCCTCTAACCTATCTATCCGGGGGTCTTTCCCTGTCCTCTTGCCTCTGACCTATCTATCCGGGGGTCTTTCCCTGTCCTCTTGCCTCTGACCTATCTATCCGGGGGTCTATCCCTGTCCTCTTGCCTCTGACCTATCTATCCGGGGGTCTATCCCTGTCCTCTTGTCTCTGACCTATCTATCCGGGGGTTAATCCCTGTCCTCTTGCCTCTGACCTATCTATCCGGGGATCTATCCCTGTCCTCTTGCCTCTGACCTATCTATCCGGGGGTCTTTCCCTGTCCTCTTCCCTCTAACCTATCTATCCGGGGGTCTATCTCTATCCTCTTGCCTCTGACCTATCTATCCGGGGGTCTATCCCTGTCCTCTTGCCTCTGACCTATCTATCCGGGGGGTCTACCCCTGTCCTCTTGCCTCTGACCTATCTATCCGGGGGTCTATCCCTGTCCTCTTGTCTCTGACCTATCTATCCGGGGGTCTATCCCTGTCCTCTTGCCTCTGACCTATCTATCCGGGGGTCTTTCCCTGTCCTCTTGCCTCTGACCTATCTATCCGGGGGTCTATCCCTGTCCTCTTGTCTCTGACCTATCTATCCGGGGGTCTATCCCTGTCCTCTTGCCTCTGACCTATCTATCCGGGGGTCTATCCCTGTCCTCTTGCCTCTAACCTATCTATCCAGGGGTCTATCCCTGTCCTCTTGCCTCTGACCTATCTATCCGGGGGTCTATCCCTGTCCTCTTGCCTCTGACCTATCTATCCGGGGGGTCTACCCCTGTCCTCTTGCCTCTGACCTATCTATCCGGGGGTCTATCCCTGTCCTCTTGCCTCTGACCTATCTATCCGGGGGTCTATCCCTGTCCTCTTGCCTCTGACCTATCTATCCGGGGGTCTTTCCCTGTCCTCTTGCCTCTGACCTATCTATCCGGGGGTCTATCCCTGTCCTCTTGTCTCTGACCTATCTATCCGGGGGTCTATCCCTGTCCTCTTGCCTCTGACCTATCTATCCGGGGGTCTTTCCCTGTCCTCTTGCCTCTGACCTATCTATCCGGGGGTCTATCCCTGTCCTCTTGCCTCTGACCTATCTATCCGGGGGTCTATCCCTGTCCTCTTGTCTCTGACCTATCTATCCGGGGGTTAATCCCTGTCCTCTTGCCTCTGACCTATCTATCCGGGGGTCTACCCCTGTCCTCTTGCCTCTGACCTATCAATCCGGGGGTCTTTCCCTGTCCTCTTGCCTCTGACCTATCTATCCGGGGGTCTATCCCTGTCCTCTTGCCTCTGACCTATCTATCCGGGGGGTCTACCCCTGTCCTCTTGCCTCTGACCTATCTATCCGGGGGTCTATCCCTGTCCTCTTGCCTCTGACCTATCTATCCGGGGGTCTTTCCCTGTCCTCTTGCCTCTGACCTATCTATCCGGGGGTCTATCCCTGTCCTCTTGTCTCTGACCTATCTATCCGGGGGTCTATCCCTGTCCTCTTGCCTCTGACCTATCTATCCGGGGGTCTATCCCTGTCCTCTTGCCTCTGACCTATCTATCCGGGGGGTCTATCCCTGTCCTCTTGCCTCTGACCTATCTATCTGGGGGTCTACCCCTGTCCTCTTGCCTCTGACCTATCTATCCGGTGGCCTACCCCTGTCCTCTTGCCTCTAACCTATCTATCCAGGGGTCTATCCCTGTCCTCTTGCCTCTGACCTATCTATCCGGGGGTCTATCCCTGTCCTCTTGCCTCTGACCTATCTATCCGGGGGTCTATCCCTGTCCTCTTGCCTCTGACCTATCTATCCGGGGGTCTATCCCTGTCCTCTTGCCTCTGACCTATCTATCCGGGGGTCTATCCCTGTCCTCTTGCCTCTGACCTATCTATCCGGGGGTCTATCACTGTCCTCTTGCCTCTGACCTATCTATCCGGGGGTCTATCCCTGTCCTCTTGCCTCTGACCTATCTATCCGGGGGTCTATCCCTGTCCTCTTGTCTCTGACCTATCTATCCGGGGGTCTATCCCTGTCCTCTTGCCTCTGACCTATCTATCCGGGGGTCTTTCCCTGTCCTCTTGCCTCTGACCTATCTATCCGGGGGTCTATCCCTGTCCTCTTGTCTCTGACCTATCTATCGGGGGTCTTTCCCTGTCCTCTTGCCTCTAACCTATCTATCCGGGGGTCTACCCCTGTCCTCTTGCCTCTGACCTATCTATCCGGGGGGGTCTATCCCTGTCCTCTTGCCTCTGACCTATCTATCCGGGGGTCTTTCCCTGTCCTCTTGCCTCTGACCTATCTATCCGGGGGTCTATCCCTGTCCTCTTGCCTCTGACCTATCTATCCGGGCGTCTATCCCTGTCCTCTTGCCTCTGACCTATCTATCCGGGGGTCTATCCCTGTCCTCTTGTCTCTGACCTATCTATCCGGGGGTCTATCCCTGTCCTCTTGCCTCTGACCTATCTATCCGGGGGTCTATCCCTGTCCTCTTGCCTCTGACCTATCTATCCGGGGGTCTATCCCTGTCCTCTTGCCTCTGACCTATCTATCCGGGGGTCTTTCCCTGTCCTCTTGCCTCTGACCTATCTATCCGGGGGGTCTACCCCTGTCCTCTTGCCTCTGACCTATCTATCCGGGGGTCTTTCCCTGTCCTCTTGCCTCTGACCTATCTATCCGGGGGTCTATCCCTGTCCTCTTGTCTCTGACCTATCTATCCGGGGGTCTATCCATGTCCTCTTGCCTCTGACCTATCTATCCGGGGGGTCTATCCCTGTCCTCTTGCCTATGACCTATCTATCTGGGGGTCTACCCCTGTCCTCTTGCCTCTGACCTATCTATCCGGGGGTCTACCCCTGTCCTCTTGCCTCTGACCTATCTATCCGGGGGTCTTTCCCTGTCCTCTTGCCTCTGACCTATCTATCCGGGGGGTCTATCCCTGTCCTCTTGCCTCTGACCTATCTATCCGGGGGTCTTTCCCTGTCCTCTTGCCTCTGACCTATCTATCCGGGGGTCTTTCCCTGTCCTCTTGCCTCTGACCTATCTATCCGGGGGGTCTACCCCTGTCCTCTTGCCTCTGACCTATCTATCCGGGGGTCTATCCCTGTCCTCTTGCCTCTGACCTATCTATCCGGGGGTCTATCCCTGTCCTCTTGCCTCTGACCTATCTATCCAGGGGGCCTATCCCTGTCCTCTTGCCTCTGACCTATCTATCCGGGGGTCTATCCCTGTCCTCTTGCCTCTGACCTATCTATCCGGGGGTCTTTCCCTGTCCTCTTGCCTCTGACCTATCTATCCGGGGGTCTACCCCTGTCTTCTTGCCTCTAACCTATCTATCCGGGGGTCTTTCCCTGTCCTCTTGCCTCTGACCTATCTATCCGGGGGTCTTTCCCTGTCCTCTTGCCTCTGACCTATCTATCCGGGGGTCTTTCCCTGTCCTCTTGCCTCTGACCTATCTATCCGGGGGTCTATCCCTGTCCTCTTGCCTCTGACCTATCTATCCGGGGGTCTACCCCTGTCCTCTTGCCTCTGACCTATCAATCCGGGGGTCTTTCCCTGTCCTCTTGCCTCTGACCTATCTATCCGGGGGTCTATCCCTGTCCTCTTGCCTCTGACCTATCTATCCGGGGGGTCTACCCCTGTCCTCTTGCCTCTGACCTATCTATCCGGGGGTCTATCCCTGTCCTCTTGCCTCTGACCTATCTATCCGGGGGTCTTTCCCTGTCCTCTTGCCTCTGACCTATCAATCCGGGGGTCTTTCCCTGTCCTCTTGCCTCTGACCTATCTATCCGGGGGTCTATCCCTGTCCTCTTGCCTATGACCTATCTATCTGGGGGTCTACCCCTGTCCTCTTGCCTCTGACCTATCTATCCGGGGGTCTATCCCTGTCCTCTTGCCTCTGACCTATCTATCCGGGGGGTCTATCCCTGTCCTCTTGCCTATGACCTATCTATCTGGGGGTCTACCCCTGTCCTCTTGCCTCTGACCTATCTATCCGGGGGTCTACCCCTGTCCTCTTGCCTCTGACCTATCTATCCGGGGGTCTTTCCCTGTCCTCTTGCCTCTGACCTATCTATCCGGGGGGTCTATCCCTGTCCTCTTGCCTCTGACCTATCTATCCGGGGGTCTTTCCCTGTCCTCTTGCCTCTGACCTATCTATCCGGGGGTCTTTCCCTGTCCTCTTGCCTCTGACCTATCTATCCGGGGGGTCTACCCCTGTCCTCTTGCCTCTGACCTATCTATCCGGGGGTCTATCCCTGTCCTCTTGCCTCTGACCTATCTATCCGGGGGTCTATCCCTGTCCTCTTGCCTCTGACCTATCTATCCAGGGGGCCTATCCCTGTCCTCTTGCCTCTGACCTATCTATCCGGGGGTCTATCCCTGTCCTCTTGCCTCTGACCTATCTATCCGGGGGTCTTTCCCTGTCCTCTTGCCTCTGACCTATCTATCCGGGGGTCTATCCCTGTCCTCTTGTCTCTGACCTATCTATCCGGGGGTCTATCCCTGTCCTCTTGCCTCTGACCTATCTATCCGGGGGTCTATCCCTGTCCTCTTGTCTCTGACCTATCTATCCGGGGGTTAATCCCTGTCCTCTTGTCTCTGACCTATCTATCCGGGGGTTAATCCCTGTCCTCTTGCCTCTGACCTATCAATCCGGGGGTCTTTCCCTGTCCTCTTGCCTCTGACCTATCTATCCGGGGGTCTATCCCTGTCCTCTTGCCTCTGACCTATCTATCCGGGGGGTCTACCCCTGTCCTCTTGCCTCTGACCTATCTATCCGGGGGTCTATCCCTGTCCTCTTGCCTCTGACCTATCTATCCGGGGGTCTTTCCCTGTCCTCTTGCCTCTGACCTATCTATCCGGGGGTTAATCCCTGTCCTCTTGCCTCTGACCTATCTATCCGGGGGTCTATCCCTGTCCTCTTGTCTCTGACCTATCTATCCGGGGGTCTATCCCTGTCCTCTTGCCTCTGACCTATCTATCCAGGGGTCTATCCCTGTCCTCTTGCCTCTGACCTATCTATCCGGGGGTCTATCCCTGTCCTCTTGCCTCTGACCTATCTATCCGGGGGTCTATCCCTGTCCTCTTGCCTCTGACCTATCTATCCGGGGGTCTATCCCTGTCCTCTTGCCTCTGACCTATCTATCCGGGGGTCTTTCCCTGTCCTCTTGCCTCTGACCTATCTATCCGGGGGGTCTATCCCTGTCCTCTTGCCTCTGACCTATCTATCCGGGGGTCTATCCCTGTCCTCTTGCCTCTGACCTATCTATCCGGGGGTCTTTCCCTGTCCTCTTGCCTCTGACCTATCTATCTGGGGGTCTATCCCTGTCCTCTTGCCTCTGACCTATCTATCCGGGGGTCTATCCCTGTCCTCTTGCCTCTGACCTATCTATCCGGGGGGTCTACCCCTGTCCTCTTGCCTCTGACCTATCTATCCGGGGGTCTTTCCCTGTCCTCTTGCCTCTGACCTATCTATCCGGGGGTCTATCCCTGTCCTCTTCCCTCTGACCTATCTATCCGGGGGTCTATCCCTGTCCTCTTGCCTCTGACCTATCTATCTGGGGGTCTATCCCTGTCCTCTTTCCTCTGACCTATCTATCCGGGGTCTACCCATGTCCTCTTGCCTCTAACCTATCTATCCGGGGGTCTATCCCTGTCCTCTTGCCTCTAACCTATCTATCCGGGGGTCTACCCCTATCCTCTTGCCTCTGACCTATCTATCCGGGGGTCTTTCCCTGTCCTCTTCCCTCTAACCTATCTATCCGGGGGTCTATCTCTATCCTCTTGCCTCTGACCTATCCGGGGGTCTATCTCTATCCATGTTTTGGGTCCCTCCGCCTGTGACCTGTGGTTCTCATCACCTACCGAGGTATAACGTCCCCGGGAACTCCAGGTGGGGGCTCTGTCCATAGCTGTTGACAGCACTGACCCGGAAGTGGAAGCTTCCTTCATCCGGAACATGGCTGATAATGAATTCTGGGCTGGGCACATTGGGGGATTCGTGACACCGCACCCAGTTCATGGCTCCAAGCTTTTTCCGTTCTACGATGTACCCATCAATGGGCACCGGCCTGTCCATTGGGGGAGGGGACCAGGCTAATCTGACAGATGTCTCAGTCTTGTCTGTCACCACGGGGTTAATGGGGGCGTTAGAAGGAGGTTTTCTTAAGGCTGTAAAAAAAAACAAAACAACTGATTTAGACATTCTCTCCTATCCACATATCTGACTGCACTCTGCCCATCTTCTAGCTCTCACTGCAGCCCCTGCTGGTTCATTGTCTGCAGAGAGTCACTCAGCCGATCAGTCAGCAGTCACTCAGCCGGCACCCAGCGATCACTCAGCAAGTCAGCAGTTACTCAGCAATCAGTCAGCAGTCACTCAGCCGGCACCCAGCGATCACTCAGCAAGTCAGCAGTCACTCAGCGGGCACTCAGCGATCAGTCAGCAAGTCAGCAGTCACTCAGCCGGCACCCAGCGATCAGTCAGCAAGTCAGCAGTCACTCAGCTGGCACTCAGCGATCAGTCAGTGGTCACTCAGCGATCAGTCAGTGGTAACTCAGCCGGCACTCAGCGATCAGTCAGTGGTAACTCAGCGATCAGTCAGCAAGTCAGCAGTCACTCAGCCGGCACTCAGCGATCAGTCAGTGGTCACTCAGCGATCAGTCAGTGGTCACTCAGCGATCTGTCAGTGGTCACTCAGCAGTCACTCAGCTGTTACTTAGCGATCAGTCAGTGGTCACTCAGCTGTCACTCAGCTGTCAGTCAGTGGTCACTCAACAGTCACTCAGCTGTTACTTAGAGAATCAGTCAGCAGTAACTCAGCCGACACTCAGCGATCAGTCAGTGGTCACTCAGCGATCAGTCAGTGGTCACTCAGCGATCAGTCAGTGGTCACTCAGCGATCAGTCAGTGGTCACTCAGCGATCAGTCAGTGGTCACTCAGTGATCAGTCAGTGGTCACTCAGCGATCAGTCAGTGGTCACTCAGCGATCAGTCAGTGGTCACTCAGCGATCAGTCAGTGGCCACTCAGCAGTCACTCAGCTGTGATTTAGCGATCAGTCAGTGGTCACTCAGCAGTCACTTTTTCTTGAGGATGATTTACAGGACCCGTCGATCTCTCTACAGGTCACATACAGTCCTGATTTTCCTGCGTGGCGTTGGATACTCACTGGTGACGGTGAATTGGGTGGAGGTCTTACACTCGTCGGCTATAAAGGCGATCTCGCCAGCGTCGCTGTTCTTGCACTCGCGGATGATCATGGTGTGCTGTTTACCAGAGGAGGTGATCGAGATCCGCCCGTCAGCGATCACATTGTGCCCATTGATCGTCCACCTGACCTTCTGGCAATCATTGTCCAGCTCTACACAGAAGATGGCCGTGTCACTGACCGGTACCGCCGTCCTGCGGGGGAGCTTCTTAATTATGTTACCTAAACGGAAGGAGCAAAGGAAAGCGGCAGTTACAAACATTATAACATAATTACATCTAGAAAATCTCACAGGACAAATCTCAATATAATCCTGAGCAACCAAGAAAATCCTCAGCTTCACTTATACTGATCCTGAGACATGTCATACTCCAGTCACACCCAGAGCTGCACTCACAATGCTGCTGTTACAACTTGTCCTATAATATTACTGGAGTAGAGGATATAACTGAGTCGGCAGAGGATAAGTGAAGGGTTACATGAGATTTCTCTGGAGATTTACTTTTTTCTTTTTATATAAATGTCCTGATTATCTGAAAGGGAAAATTCATCGTTCTACATTTATAAAGTATTTTATAACTAAAATGTCGCAGATGAAAACTAGTGACGTCATAGCAGAAAAATGAGGAGAGTGACAGGAGAAGTGGCCGTGGCCTCTGACGTGCACAATGGGCACAAACATTGGCGTCAGTCGACTCCCGATCATAGATAGGAGAGAGGTCGTAGATTTCCTGTCAGAGGAGCAGGAACTCCAGCAATCAGTTCTAACCGGTCACACAATCCCCCTCAGTAATCCCAGGCCGGGTCTCAGCTCTTCTTGGGGCTGTAAGTTCAGTCTCGCTGACATTGCTGCTCCTCAGCAGCAAATTATAAAACGTTATCACCTTCGTCACCGTTCAATGTCATTGTGTGGACTGCTGCCGAGGAGCAAAGGACGAGCAAGTGATGGAGCTGTCAGTGCTGCCGAGGAGCAAAGGACGAGCAAGTGATGGAGCTGTCAGTGCTGCCGAGGAGCAAAGGACGAGCAAGTGATGGAGCTGTCAGTGCTGCCGAGGAGCAAAGGACGAGCAAGTGATGGAGCTGTCAGTGCTGCCGAGGAGCAAAGGACGAGCAAGTCATGGAGCTGTCAGTGCTGCCGAGGAGCAAAGGACGAGCAAGTGATGGAGCTGTCAGTGCTGCCGAGGAGCAAAGGACGAGCAAGTGATGGAGCTGTCAGTGCTGCCGAGGAGCAAAGGACGAGCAAGTGATGGAGCTGTCAGTGCTGCCGAGGAGCAAAGGACGAGCAAGTGATGGAGCTGTCAGTGCTGCCGAGGAGCAAAGGACGAGCAAGTCATGGAGCTGTCAGTGCTGCCGAGGAGCAAAGGACGAGCAAGTGATGGAGCTGTCAGTGCTGCCGAGGAGCAAAGGACGAGCAAGTGATGGAGCTGTCAGTGCTGCCGAGGAGCAAAGGACGAGCAAGTGATGGAGCTGTCAGTGCTGCTGAGGAGCAAAGGACGAGCAAGTGATGGAGCTGTCAGTGCTGCCGAGGAGCAAAGGACGAGCAAGTGATAGACCTGTCAGTGCTGCCGAGGAGCAAAGGACGAGCAAGTGATGGAGCTGTCAGTGCTGCCGAGGAGCAAAGGACGAGCAAGTGATAGAGCTGTCAGTGCTGCCGAGGAGCAAAGGACGAGCAAGTGATGGAGCTGTCAGTGCTGCCGAGGAGCAAAGGACGAGCAAGTGATAGAGCTGTCACTGCTGCCGAGGAGCAAAGGACGAGCAAGTGATGGAGCTGTCAGTGCTGCCGAGGAGCAAAGGACGAGCAAGTGATGGAGCTGTCAGTGCTGCCGAGGAGCAAAGGATGAGCAAGTGATGGAGCTGTCACTGCTGCCGAGGAGCAAAGGATGAGCTAGTGATGGAGCTGTCAGTGCTGCCGAGGAGCAAAGGACGAGCAAGTGATGGAGCTGTCAGTGCTGCTGAGGAGCAAAGGACGAGCAAGTGATGGAGCTGTCGGTGCTGCAGAGGAGCAAAGGACAAGCAAGTGATGGAGCTGTCACTGCTGCCGAGGAGCAAAGGACGAGCAAGTGATGGAGCTGTCAGTGCTGCCGAGGAGCAAAGGACGAGCAAGTGATGGAGCTGTCAGTGCTGCCGAGGAGCAAAGGACGAGCAAGTGATGGAGCTGTCAGTGCTGCCGAGGAGCAAAGGACGAGCAAGTGATGGAGCTGTCACTGCTGCTGAGGAGCAAGGGACGAGCAAGTGATGGAGCTGTCAGTGCTGCCGAGGAGCAAGGGACGAGCAAGTGATGGGCCTGTCAGTGCTGCTGAGGAGCAAGGGACGCGCAAGTGATGGAGCTGTCAGTGCTGCCGAGGAGCAAAGGACGAGCAAGTGATGGAGCTGTCAGTGCTGCTGAGGAGCAAGGGACGAGCAAGTGATGGAGCTGTCAGTGCTGCCGAGGAGCAAAGGACGAGCAAGTGATGGAGCTGTCAGTGCTGCCGAGGAGCAAAGGACGAGCAAGTGATGGAGCTGTCAGTGCTGCCGAGGAGCAAAGGACGAGCAAGTGATGGAGCTGTCAGTGCTGCCGAGGAGCAAAGGACGAGCAAGTGATGGAGCTGTCACTGCTGCCGAGGAGCAAAGGACGAGCAAGTGATGGAGCTGTCAGTGCTGCCGAGGAGCAAAGGACGAGCAAGTGATGGAGCTGTCAGTGCTGCCGAGGAGCAAAGGACGAGAAAGTGATGGAGCTGTCAGTGCTGCCGAGGAGCAAAGGACGAGAAAGTGATTGAGCTGTCAGTGCTGCCGAGGAGCAAAGGACGAGCAAGTGATGGAGCTGTCAGTGCTGCTGAGGAGCAAAGGACGAGAAAGTGATGGAGCTGTCAGTTCTGCCGAGGAGCAAAGGACGAGAAAGTGATGGAGCTGTCAGTGCTGCCGAGGAGCAAAGGACGAGCAAGTGATGGAGCTGTCAGTGCTGCCGAGGAGCAAAGGACGAGCAAGTGATGGAGCTGTCAGTGCTGCCGAGGAGCAAAGGACGAGCAAGTGATGGAGCTGTCAGTGCTGCCGAGGAGCAAAGGACGAGCAAGTGATGGAGCTGTCACTGCTGCCGAGGAGCAAAGGACGAGCAAGTGATGGAGCTGTCAGTGCTGCCGAGGAGCAAAGGACGAGCAAGTGATGGAGCTGTCAGTGCTGCCGAGGAGCAAAGGACGAGAAAGTGATGGAGCTGTCAGTGCTGCCGAGGAGCAAAGGACGAGAAAGTGATTGAGCTGTCAGTGCTGCCGAGGAGCAAAGGACGAGCAAGTGATGGAGCTGTCAGTGCTGCTGAGGAGCAAAGGACGAGAAAGTGATGGAGCTGTCAGTTCTGCCGAGGAGCAAAGGACGAGAAAGTGATGGAGCTGTCAGTGCTGCCGAGGAGCAAAGGACGAGCAAGTGATGGAGCTGTCAGTGCTGCCGAGGAGCAAAGGACGAGCAAGTGATGGAGCTGTCACTGCTGCTGAGGAGCAAGGGACGAGCAAGTGATGGAGATGTCAGTGCTGCTGAGGAGCAAAGGACGAGCAAATGATGGACCTGTCAGTGCTGCCGAGGAGCAAAGGACGAGCAAGTGATGGAGCTGTCAGTGCTGCCGAGGAGCAAAGGACGAGCAAGTGATGGAGCTGTCACTGCTGCTGAGGAGCAAGGGACGAGCTAGTGATGGAGCTGTCAGTGCTGCCGAGGAGCAAGGGACGAGCAAGTGATGGAGCTGTCAGTGCTGCCGAGGAGCAAAGGACGAGCAAGTGATGGAGCTGTCAGTGCTGCCGAGGAGCAAACGACGAGCAAGTGATGGAGCTGTCAGTGCTGCCGAGGAGCAAAGGACGAGCAAGTGATGGAGCTGTCAGTGCTGCCGAGGAGCAAAGGACGAGCAAGTGATGGACCTGTCAGTGCTGCCGAGGAGCAAAGGACGAGCAAGTGATGGAGCTGTCAGTGCTGCCGAGGAGCAAAGGACGAGCAAGTGATGGAGCTGTCAGTGCTGCCGAGGAGCAAAGGACGAGCAAGTGATGGAGCTGTCAGTGCTGCCGAGGAGCAAAGGACGAGCAAGTGATGGAGCTGTCACTGCTGCCGAGGAGCAAAGGACGAGCAAGTGATGGAGCTGTCAGTGCTGCCGAGGAGCAAAGGACGAGCAAGTGATGGAGCTGTCAGTGCTGCCGAGGAGCAAAGGACGAGAAAGTGATGGAGCTGTCAGTGCTGCCGAGGAGCAAAGGACGAGCAAATGATGGAGCTGTCAGTTCTGCCGAGGAGCAAAGGACGAGAAAGTGATGGAGCTGTCAGTGCTGCCGAGGAGCAAAGGACGAGCAAGTGATGGAGCTGTCAGTGCTGCCGAGGAGCAAAGGACGAGCAAGTGATGGAGCTGTCAGTGCTGCCGAGGAGCAAAGGACGAGCAAGTGATGGAGCTGTCACTGCTGCTGAGGAGCAAGGGACGAGCAAGTGATGGAGCTGTCAGTGCTGCTGAGGAGCAAAGGACGAGCAAGTGATGGACCTGTCAGTGCTGCCGAGGAGCAAAGGACGAGCAAGTGATGGAGCTGTCACTGCTGCTGAGGAGCAAGGGACGAGCAAGTGATGGAGCTGTCAGTGCTGCCGAGGAGCAAAGGACGAGCAAGTGATGGAGCTGTCAGTGCTGCCGAGGAGCAAAGGACGAGCAAGTGATGGAGCTGTCAGTGCTGCTGAGGAGCAAGGGACGAGCAAGTGATGAAGCTGTCAGTGCTGCTGAGGAGCAAGGGACAAGCAAGTGATGGAGCTGTTAGTGCTGCCGAGGAGCAAAGGACGAGCAAGTGATGGAGCTGTCAGTGCTGCCGAGGAGCAAGGGACGAGAAAGTGATGGAGCTGTCAGTGAAGCCGAGGAGCAAGGGACGAGCAAGTGATGGAGCTGTCACTGCTGCCGACGAGCAAGGGACGAGCAAGTGATGGAGCTGTCAGTGCTGCTGAGGAGCAAAGGACGAGTAAGTGATGGAGCTGTCAGTGCTGCCGAGGAGCAAGGGACGAGCAAGTGATGGACCTGTCAGTCCTGCCGAGGAGCCAGGGACGAGCAAGTGATGGACCTGTCAGTGCTGCCGAGGAGCAAGGGACGAGCAAGTGATGGACCTGTCAGTGCTGCTGAGGAGAAATGTCCCCACGTCTTCAGTGTATGTTCTTTTATGCTCCTCCCGGACGTTCCCATTGGGCATCCACCCGGCTGACAGACCCTTTATTTTGCTGTATAGGAAAGCGCAAAACTCAAGGATCTCTCACATCACCCACGCATACTCCTGAAATCGGTGAAAGTGGGTGATAAGTTTGGTGCACCTCTCTATTTCTCTGGTGCTTAATCCATGCTAAGAATAATAAGGCGCTGTTCACACTGAGTTTTTTGCAGGCAGAAAAAAAATCGGCCTCAGAATTTCTTCAGGAAATTTGAGGCAGATTTTGAACTGCCTGCGTTTTTCCCGCTTTATTCCGCTAATGCAAGGACCGAAGGCAAAAAACACAGAGAAAAACGCACGGAAACGAGTGCCGCGGGTTTTTTCTGCCTCTTATTAATTCAATGAGAGGTCAGAGGCGGGGACTGGGGCAAGAAAGGACATGCCACTTCTTATTCCCGCCAGCGTACAAAAGCCGCCCGGAAAAAAAACCTCTGTCTACCATCAAAAGGGGACGATTTCGGCCGTTTTTTGGCGCTGATTCCAAGTCGAAATAAGCACCAAAGAACACAGTGTAAACAAGGCCTTAGACGTCTCAGGACACTTGTATCATTACCTTGGACAGACAGCTCAGCGATGGTGCGGCTCCCCTCCTTCATCTCACAGATGTAGACGGCGTCATCGTCCGCGGTAACGTTCTGGATGGTGAGTCTCCGGACAGTTCCTTCCTCTTCTATGCTATACTTAGAGCTCTGCTGGATTTTGGTCTCTTCCTTGTACCAGGCTGATTCGGTGATGGCGTGCGGTACCTCGCACTGGAAGGTGGCCGCCTCCTTTTCCCGCACCTCCAGGTCTCGTAGTTTTGATCTAAAGGGAATTCTGGGCTCTATAATAAAACAAAGAAAAAATCATCACAACAAGAAGACGACTAGACACATGACGGAGAAAAGCGGAAGAAAGTGGCGAGCCTGGCGGGATGAATACAAGTCATAGGAGAGAGAGACCGCACACAGCAGACGCCCCACAGAAATTACACCATTTTTATCACAAATCATCAGAAATGAATTGTGCCCTTCTAGCTGGGAGTGATATAATATAATAATCTTCCTCACTGGTTTACAAGACGGGGACCCGCGTCTTCTCTTCCATGCCCGGCATTTGTAGCACGTCATAAAGCAGGCATATAAGGATAGTCCCAGCAATTACTGGCCAGGACAGACCCCTCTGGAATAATGTAACCTGAGAGCGCACACCCCGAGGGGCCAATGATCAGACCTATGAAACTACAGAGACTCAAGGACAAGACAAACCCATCAAATACTGAATAGAAGACAGACTCGTACGCAGACCTCCCAACCGTCCTGGATTCAGCAGAACAGTCCCGAATTCTGGGCGGTGTCCCGCTGACCCGGGGGTATGTCCCGCTGACAACTGTATCTGCGACCTAAGGACGCAGATACAGTTAAACCCAATGCTGAAGCAGGGAACCATCAGCTCTCTGCTTCAGAATTAGTTCAGAGCGGAGGAGCAGAGGGAGCTCCTCCGCTCACCGAGGTCTCCCCGGGCACAGCGCTACTTTAGGCGCTGTGCTTGGTGAAAGCCCTTGACATCACTGTCCATATATGGACAGTGACGTCAGTGACTACTGATTGAGCGGAACCCCGTTGCCGATGATCTAGCCTGGGATTCTGCTCCTAAAGGGAGTCCCGATGGTGCTATCTACAGGGGGTGTGGCACTATCAACATGGACACTGTGGCACTATAAAGGGGCACTATCTATATGGGCACTGGCACTTTATATGTGGGCACTGGCACTAGGGGCAGCTTTGGGGGCATTATAATGTATAAGGGCAGCTAGGGGAGAATTATACTGTATGGGGCAGCTATGGGGGCATTAAGCTGTATGGGGCAGATATGAAGCATTATACTGCATGGGGGGCATTATACTGCATGGGAGAATCTGTATGGGCATTATACTGCATGGGAGAATCTGTGTGGGCATTATACTGCATGGGAGAATCTGTGTGGGCATTATACTGCATGGGAGAATCTGTGTTCACATTATACTGCATGGGGCATTATTCTGTATGGGAGCAGCTATGGGGGCATACGGTATGGGGGGCATCTGTATGGGCATTATACTGCATGGGAGAATCTGTGTTCACATTATACTGCATGGGAGACTCTGTGTGGGCATTATACTGTATGGGGCATCTGTGTGGGCATTATACTGTATGGGGCATCTGTGTGGGCATTATACTGTATGGGGCATCTGTGTGGGCATTATACTGCATGGGGCATCTGTGTGGGCATTATACTGTATGGGGCATCTGTGTGGGTATTATACTGTATGGGGGTATCTGTGTTGGCTTTATTTTGTATGATGGCAGCTATTTGGCATTATATTGTGTGGGCTGAAACGGGTGCGTATGGGCGGGGATTGGGTGGGATTGGAGGACTGGCTTTAAAAGAAATTGCCCTACGCGCGCCGCATCGTTTGTCCCTCTTTGTGATACTTGAAAGTTGGGAGGTACTTTATGCGCATGTGAGACCTACACATAACCCCAGCTTCACACTGCTATATAGCCCGGTCCTGTATACACGATATTAATATATTATAACTGCAACAACAAGTGTTTATACCACTACAAGGATCCCACACAAAACCAACGGGAAAAACCAAGGGAAAGAACCAGCTGGAGGATCACACTGACCTTCTCTCCAACAAGGAACGGCAGGGGGTCGTAACAAACAAGAACCAGGCCTTTCATGCTTTGGTTTGGTGTGTGGAAGGTTAAATTAGCACCAGGTGGGCAGCCATTTTGATTTTTGTTATGCGGCTCTCCTACTCTACGTATGCCTAATTAGTGTCAGGTAACTTCTCCCAAACATTTCAGTACATGTGAAATACAATAGGATACATGTACTGAGGTTGTCACAAGATGTTCTGTCTGCTGTACAGTAGTCTGCCTCTTCCTGTTGCACAGGCTTGTATTATCTGCTGTACAGTAGTCTGCCTCTTCCTGCTGCACAGGCTTGTATTATCTGCTGTACAGTAGTCTGCCTCTTCCTGCTGCACAGTGTTGTATTATCTTCTGTTCAGTAGTCTGCCTCTTCATGCTGTACAGGCTTGTATTATCTGCTGTACAGTACTCTGCCTCTTCATGCTGCACAGGCTTGTATTATCTTCTGTACAGTAGTCTGCCTCTTCATGCTGCACAGGCTTGTATTATCTGCTGTACAGTAGTCTGCCTCTTCCTGCTGCACAGTGTTGTATTATCTTCTGTTCAGTAGTCTGCCTCTTCATGCTGTACAGGCTTGTATTATCTGCTGTACAGTACTCTGCCTCTTCATGCTGCACAGGCTTGTACTATCTGCTGTACAGTAGTCTGCCTCTTCATGCTGCGCAGGCGTGTATTATCTGCAGTACAGTAGTCTGCCTCTTCATGCTGCACAGGCTTGTATTATCTGCGGTACAGTAGTCTGCCTCTTCATGCTGCACAGTGTTGTATTATCTTCTGTACAGTAGTCTGCCTCTTCATGCTGCACAGGCTTGTATTATCTTCTGTACAGTAGTCTGCCTCTTCATGCTGCACAGGCTTGTATTATCTGCTGTACAGTAGTCTGCCTCTTCATGCTGCATAGCCTTGTATTATCTTCTGTTCAGTAGTCTGCCTCTTCATGCTGCACCGGCTTGTATTATCTTCCGTACAGTAGTCTGCTTCTTCATGCTGCACAGGCTTGTATTATCTTCCGTACAGTAGTCTGCCTCTTCATGCTGCACAGGCTTGTATTATCTTCCGTACAGTAGTCTGCCTCTTCATGCTGCACAGGCTTGTATAATCTGCTGTACAGTAGTCTGCCTCTTCACGCTGCACAGGCTTGTATTATCTGCTGTACAGTAGTCTGCCTCTTCATGCTGCACAGGCTTGTATTATCTGCTGTACAGTAGTCTGCCTCTTCATGCTGCACAGGCTTGTATTATCTTCTGTACAGTAGTCTGCCTCTTCATGCTGCACAGGCTTGTATTATCTGCTGTACAGTAGTCTGCCTCTTCATGCTGCATAGCCTTGTATTATCTTCTGTTCAGTAGTCTGCCTCTTCATGCTGCACCGGCTTGTATTATCTTCCGTACAGTAGTCTGCTTCTTCATGCTGCACAGGCTTGTATTATCTTCCGTACAGTAGTCTGCCTCTTCATGCTGCACAGGCTTGTATTATCTTCCGTACAGTAGTCTGCCTCTTCATGCTGCACAGGCTTGTATAATCTGCTGTACAGTAGTCTGCCTCTTCATGCTGCACAGGCTTGTATTATCTGCTGTACAGTAGTCTGCCTCTTCATGCTGCACAGGCTTGTATTATCTGCTGTACAGTAGTCTGCCTCTTCATGCTGCACAGGCTTGTATTATCTTCTGTACAGTAGTCTGCCTCTTCATGCTGCACAGGCTTGTATTATCTTCTGTACAGTAGTCTGCCTCTTCATGCTGCACAGGCTTGTATTATCTTCTGTACAGTAGTCTGCCTCTTCATGCTGCACAGGCTTGTATTATCTGCTGTACAGTAGTCTGCCTCTTCATGCTGCACAGGCTTGTATTATCTTCTGTACAGTAGTCTGCCTCTTCATGCTGCACAGGCTTGTATTATCTGATGTACAGTAGTCTGCCTCTTCATGCTGCGCAGGCTTGTATCATCTGCTGTACAGTAGTCTGCCTCTTCATGCTGCGCAGGCTTGTATTATCTGCTGTACAGTAGTCTGCCTCTTCATGCTGCACAGGCTTGTATTATCTGCTGTACATTAGTCTGCCTCTTCATGCTGCGCAGGCTTGTATCATCTGCTGTACAGTAGTCTGCCTCTTCATGCTGCGCAGGCTTGTATCATCTGCTGTACAGTAGTCTGCCTCTTCATGCTGCACAGGCTTGTATTATCTTCTGTACAGTAGGCTGCCTCTTCATGCTGCACAGTGTTGTATTATCTTCTGTACAGTAGTCTGCCTCTTCATGCTGCACAGGCTTGTATTATCTGATGTACAGTAGACTGCCTCTTTACTCTGCACAGTCTTGTTTCATCTGCTGTACAGTAGAATTCCTCTTAATGCTGTACAGACTGCTATTATCTGCAGTACAATAAACTGCCCCGTCCTGCCTAAGCTTGTATTATATGCTGTATAGTAGAATGTGCTTTCATGCTGCCCAGGCTGCTATTTTCTGCTGTACAATATACTTCATTTTCATGTTACAGAGGCTGCTATTATCTGCTGTACAAAAGACTGTCTCTTCATGCTGCCCAGACTTGTATTATTTTCTGCACAATATACTAACTGTTCATGTTGCAAAGACTTGTATTTTCTGCTGTACAATAGACTGACCCTTTATGTTGCACAGGTTTGTATATTCTGCTGTACAATAGACTGGCTCCTCGTGCTGCACAGGTTCCACTATCTGCTGTAAAATAGACTGCATATTCATGCTGCACAGACTTGTAAGATCTGCTGTACAACAGACCAACTTTATGCTGCACAGGCTTGTTTCATCTGCTGTACAATAGACGGTCTCTCCATGTTATACAAACTTGTTTTATCTTTTGTAGAATATACTGCCTCTCTATGTTACACAGAATTGTTTTATGTCCCTTCAGGTAGCATTAGGCATGGGGAGATTACACAAGATAACTGAGACCTGTGCTATGGGAGTCATCCCCCTATACAGCTTCAGTGCTTTGATTATTCAGATGTCTGTGGTCAATCAGAGATTTTATAACCACAGAATGACTGTTATCTTATTATAACTTCCAGTCTATTCTTACACCCGGGACAATGCGGCATCAGCTGTATCTCCCAGTCATGGAGAAGTCTATATATAGGCAGGATCCTGGCCGACTGCAGGGAGGGAGCCACACACAATATGGGGGAGTGCACGTCAGTGCTATGAAGAAGTATTCTCAACCCAGAGAGGGTGAGGGCCTAAACCTGTATATACAGTACACCGGGAGGGAAGCCTAAACCTGTATATACAGTACACCAGGAGGGGAGCCTAAACCTGCATATACAGCACACCGGGAGGGGAGCCTAAACCTGTATATACAGTACACCGGGAGGGAAGCCTAAACCTGTATATACAGTACACCAGGAGGGGAGCCTAAACCTGCATATACAGCACACCGGGAGGGGAGCCTAAACCTGTATATACAGTACACCGGGAGGGAAGCCTAAACCTGTATATACAGCACACCGGGACGGGAGCCTATACCTGTATATACAGTACACCGGGAGGGAAGCCTAAACCTGTATATACAGTACACCAGGAGGGGAGCCTAAACCTGCATATACAGCACACCGGGAGGGGAGCCTAAACCTGTATATACAGTACACCGGGAGGGAAGCCTAAACCTGTATATACAGCACACCGGGACGGGAGCCTATACCTGTATATACAGTACACCGGGAGGGGAGCCTAAACCTGTATATACAGTACACCGGGAGGGAAGCCTAAACCTGTATATACAGCACACCGGGACGGGAGCCTATACCTGTATATACAGTACACCGGGAGGGGAGCCTAAACCTGCATATACAGCACACCGGGAGGGGAGCCTAAACCTGTATATACAGTACACCGGGAGGGGAGCCTAAACCTGCATATACAGCACACCGGGAGGGAAGCCTAAACCTGTATATACAGTACACCGGGAGGGAAGCCTAAACCTGTATATACAGTACACGGGGAGGGAAGCCTAAACCTGCATATACAGCACACCGGGAGGGGAGCCTAAACCTGCATATACAGCACACCGGGAGGGGAGCCTAAACCTGTATATACAGTACACCGGGAGGGAAGCCTAAACCTGTATATACAGCACACCGGGACGGGAGCCTATACCTGTATATACAGT
Source organism: Rhinoderma darwinii (assembly GCF_050947455.1). Classification (NCBI taxonomy): domain Eukaryota; kingdom Metazoa; phylum Chordata; class Amphibia; order Anura; family Rhinodermatidae; genus Rhinoderma; species Rhinoderma darwinii. The sequence continues at coordinate 479,610 of NW_027461776.1, forward strand.
ACACCGGGAGGGGAGCCTAAACCTGCATATACAGCACACCGGGAGGGGAGCCTAAACCTGTATATACAGTACACCGGGAGGGGAGCCTAAACCTGCATATACAGCACACCGGGAGGGAAGCCTAAACCTGTATATACAGTACACCGGGAGGGAAGCCTAAACCTGTATATACAGTACACGGGGAGGGAAGCCTAAACCTGTATATACAGTACACCTGGAGGGAAGCCTAAACCTGTATATACAGTACACGGGGAGGGAAGCCTAAACCTGTATATACAGTACACCTGGAGGGAAGCCTAAACCTGTATATACAGTACACGGGGAGGGAAGCCTAAACCTGTATATACAGTACACCGGGAGGGGAGCCTAAACCTGTATATACAGTACACGGGGAGGGAAGCCTAAACCTGTATATACAGTACACCTGGAGGGAAGCCTAAACCTGTATATACAGTACACGGGGAGGGAAGCCTAAACCTGTATATACAGTACACCGGGAGGGGAGCCTAAACCTGTATATACAGTACACCCGGAGGGAAGCCTAAACCTGTATATACAGTACACGGGGAGGGAAGCCTAAACCTGTATATACAGTACACCGGGAGGGGAGCCTAAACCTGTATATACAGCAAACAAGGAGGGGAGCCTAAACCTGTATATACAGTACACCGGGAGGGGAGCCTAAACCTGTATATACAGTACACCGGGAGGGGAGCCTAAACCTATATATACAGTACACCGGGAGGGGAGCCTAAACCTGCATATACAGTACACCGGGAGAGGAGCCTAAACCTGTATATACAGTACACCGGGAGGGAGGCCTAAACCTGTATATACAGTACACCGGGAGGGAAGCCTAAACCTGTATATACAGTACACCGGGAGGGAAGCCTAAACCTGTATATACAGCAAACAAGGAGGGGAGCCTAAACCTGTATATACAGTACACCGGGAGGGGAGCCTAAACCTGTATATACAGTACACCGGGAGGGGAGCCTAAACCTGTATATACAGTACACCCGGAGGGAAGCCTAAACCTGTATATACAGTACACGGGGAGGGAAGCCTAAACCTGTATATACAGTGCACCGGGAGGGGAGCCTAAACCTGTATATACAGCAAACAAGGAGGGGAGCCTAAACCTGTATATACAGCAAACAAGGAGGGGAGCCTAAACCTGTATATACAGTACACCGGGAGGGGAGCCTAAACCTATATATACAGTACACCGGGAGGGGAGCCTAAACCTGCATATACAGTACACCGGGAGGGAGGCCTAAACCTGTATATACAGTACACCGGGAGGGGAGCCTAAACCTGTATATACAGTACACCGGGAGGGGAGCCTAAACCTGTATATACAGTACACCGGCAGGGGAGCCTAAACCTGTATATACAGTACTCCGGGAGGGGAGCCTAAACCTGTATATACAGTACACCGGGAGAGGAGCCTAAACCTGTATATACAGTACTCCGGGAGGGGAGCCTATCCTGTATATACAGTACACCGGGAGGGGAGCCTAAACCTGTATATACAGTACTCCGGGAGGGGAGCCTAAACCTGTATATACAGTACACCGGGAGGGTAACCTTCATGTATATACAGTACACCGGGAGGGAAGCTTCAACCTGTATATACAGTACACCGGGAGGGGAGCCTAAACCTGTATATACAGTACACCGGGAGGGGAGTCTAAACCTGTATATACAGTACACCGGGAGGGAAGCCTAAACCTGTATATACAGTACACCAGGAGGGGAGCCTAAACCTGTATATACAGTACACCGGGAGGGAAGCCTAAACCTGTATATACAGTACACCAGGAGGGGAGCCTAAACCTGTATATACAGTACACCGGGAGGGGAGCCTAAACCTGTATATACAGTACACGGGGAGGGAAGCCTAAACCTGTATATACAGTACACCGGGAGGGAAGCTTCAACCTGTATATACAGTACACCGGGAGGGGAGCCTAAACCTGTATATACAGTACACGGGGAGGGAAGCCTAAACCTGTATATACAGTACACCGGGAGGGAAGCCTAAACCTGTATATACAGTACACCGGGAGGGGAGCCTAAACCTGTATACACAGTACACCGGGAGGGGAGCCTAAACCTGTATATACAGTACACCGGGAGGGGAGCCTAAACCTGTATATACAGTACACCGGGAGGGGAGCCTAAACCTGTATATACAGTACACCGGGAGGGGAGCCTAAACCTGTATATACAGTACACCGGGAGGGGAGCCTAAACCTGTATATACAGTACACCGGGAGGGAAGCCTAAACCTGTATATACAGTACACCGGGAGGGGAGCCTAAACCTGTATATACAGTACACCGGGAGGGAAGCCTAAACCTGTATATACAGTACACCAGGAGGGGAGCCTAAACCTGTATATACAGCACACCGGGAGGATAACCTTGATGTATATACAGTACACCCGGAGGGAAGCCTAAACCTGTATATACAGTACACCCGGAGGGAAGCCTAAACCTGTATATACAGTACACCCGGAGGGAAGCCTAAACCTGTATATACAGTACACTGGGAGAGGAGCCTAAACCTGTATATACAGTACATGGGGAGGGGAGCCTAAACCTGTATATACAGTACACCGGGAGGGAAGCCTAAACCTGTATATACAGTACACCGGGAGGGAAGCCTAAACCTGTATATACAGTACACCGGGAGGGGAGCCTAAACCTGTATATACAGTACACCCGGAGGGAAGCCTAAACCTGTATATACAGTACATCGGGAGGGTAGCCTTCATGTATATACAGTACACCGGGAGGGTAACCTTCATGTCTATACAGTACACCGGGAGGGTAACCTTCATGTATATACAGTACACCAAGAGGGTAGCCTTCATGTATATACAGTACACCGGGAAGGTAACCTTCATGTATATACAGTACACCGGGAGGGTAGCCTTCATGTATATACAGTACACCGGGAGGGTAGCCTTCATGTATATACAGTACACCGGGAGGGTAGCCTTCATGTATATACAGTACACCGGGAGGGGAGCCTAAACCTGCATATACAGTACACCGGGAGGGAGGCCTAAACCTGTATATACAGTACACCGGGAGGGAGGCCTAAACCTGTATATACAGTACACCGGGAGGGAGGCCTAAACCTGTATATACAGTACACCGGGAGGGGAGCCTAAACCTGTATATGCAGTACACCGGGAGGGAAGACTAAACCTGTATATACAGTACACCGGGAGGGGAGCCTAAACCTGTATATACAGTACACCGGGAGGGAAGACTAAACCTGTATATACAGTACACCGGGAGGGAGGCCTAAACCTGTATATACAGTACACTGGGAGAGGAGCCTAAACCTGTATATACAGTACACGGGGAGGGGAGCCTAAACCTGTATATACAGTACACCCGGAGGGAAGCCTAAACCTGTATATACAGTACACCGGGAGGGTAGCCTTCATGTATATACAGTACACCGGGAGGGAGGCCTAAACCTGTATATACAGTACACCGGGAGGGTAGCCTTCATGTATATGCAGTACACCGGGAGGGTAACCTTCATGTATATACAGTACACCGGGAGGGTAGCCTTCATGTATATACAGTACACCGGGAGGGTAGCCTTCATGTATATACAGTACACCGGGAGGGGAGCCTTCATGTATATACAGTACACCGGGAGGGTAGCCTTCATGTATATACAGTACACCGCGAGGGTAGCCTTCATGTATATACAGTACACCGGGAGGGTAGCCTTCATGTATATACAGTACACCGGGAGGGTAGCCTTCATGTATATACAGTACACCGCGAGGGTAGCCTTCATGTAGGCAGGACAGGATGTTCTCTATGAAGGTCTAGTCTCGGTAACGACACAGTATGAGTGGTCGAGGCCCTGAGAGAACTGGAGACCGGATACCAGCAGTGGAGAAGCTGCTGCTCCGTTATAACCTCATCCAGCGCCGGCTCCAGACAGCGGACCGATACTGAGCGCCAGCGGAGACTTCCCAGCCCCCGAGCACGCAGTCCATCACCACAATATCCTAATTACCCCCGACATTAAGCCTGGATCTGTTCACATCTCGTTTTAGCCCTGCATTTGGTGGATGTCTCAGAAAATCTCCTGGCGCATACGGCAAAAGAATCAATAGGGCCCCATACACTGCGTATGCTAAGAGTGTCATTTGCATACGCCGGGCCGATATGCGCCGGTTTACCTTTATTTTTACTGTATAGGAAGGCATAGTCTGCTGCGATTTCCTTTACAGAGACAATACAGAAAAAGAAAAACGTATTCGGTGCGGTACACATTTGTTTTATACTGGGAGTCAATGGGCGATGTTTGCCTACATAGTGCCACGCGTGGCAGCCTTCCCGACGTACGCCAATAATGAGATGTGAACAGAGCGGGGGTAACACAGGGCACACGTCTGCTTCATGTGTGGTCAGAGTTGTCACCTCTGCTACATCTCATTCTCCAGGTGGGAACAGGCAACAATCCAGCCAGAAAACCTCTAGTCCGGTAGTCATCACCATTAGCCCACAGTCCTGGCGTCATTGTGATCAGGTTTCCACCACTTCCAGGACAAGTTTTTTGTTGGGTTTGTACCCCCCACCCCCGAGGTCATGTATAAAATGTTTTAGGGTATGTTCCATTTTCAGCCGTTTTTTCGGGCCGTAAACACCCCGAAAAACGGCTAAAAATGCGGGGGCTGAACATCTCCAAATATCTGCCCATTGATTTCAATGGGAAAAACGGCGTTCCATTCCCACGGGTTGTTTTATACGCAGCCGTTTTTAAAAACAGCCGCGTAAATAAACGCCTCGTTAGAAGAAGTTTCTTGAGATGTTTTGGAGCCATTTTTCATTGACTCAATAGAAAAACAGCTCCAAAAACTGCCATAAAAAACAAGTTACTTAAAAAACGGCTGAAAATCAGTATTTTCCGCCGTTTTTCGTTGAGCGTGTGAACATGGCCGTAATGTAAAGCTTGGGAATTATGACATTCCCCAACCCTTGTTCTTTTTTGTGTGTGGCGGGGGGGGGGGGGGGGGGGGTGTCACTGCTACAACCCAACAAGAATGGTATGGGATGTGTTTGGTCTATAAAGGGTCGGACACTGACTTCCTATAGGGGGCAGTAGAGACACGGTTTTCTTTCTTCTGGAGTGGGGCTGTTTTACATACTTTTCCCCGGGAGCATCGCTCTCTACAAGTTACAGCGCCCTCTTCGAGCTGCTCCTTTCTCAGTAGTAATGGGGTATACCGTCCCCCCACTCACCTTTGACTATGACCAGCACCGAGCTGTAGGTCTGACCGGCCAGGTTGGACGCCGTGCACGTGTACAATCCATAGTCCATTTGTTTGCAAAATAAAATCTTCAGGACAAAGTTCTCCTGCTCGTCCTCGTAGACCACGTGTCGCCGTCCCTCCGTGATGACCTCCCCATCCTTCTTCCACACTATCTCAGGTTTGGGTTCGCCAGTGACAAAGCAGCTCATCTTGGCGTGTTTGCCCTCAGTCACGGTGCAGGTGCGGGTGAGGACACTCATGGTACTTTCACGGTTCATTTTGGGTGTAAGAGTGGCCGCCCTTTCATAGTCGAGAGACAACCCCAGACCAGCGAATGTATCCAGAGCTCCATAGCAGGTGGTGTTAGAGTCATAGGAGCCAATGATGGAAAGGTCGGTTTTCCGGATCTCCTCACGCCGTTTCTGGAGGTGGGACAGCAGCGAAGCCGTTTTACCGTATGAAGACTCCACAGCGTTGGTGCTATTGGCGTTAAGACTGCTAAAAGAGTCAATAGACAATGAAGCAGAGGACTTGGCCTGGCCGATACAGTTCTCCGCTCGACATAAATATGTCCCACTGTCGGAAAAGCGAATACAGTGAATCCGCAGAGAGCTGGACTCCCCAATGGACTCCACACGTATGCGGTGGGAATCGGCGGCTGTTCCCACCAGTCTCCCGTCCTTCTCCCAGGTTACCATTGGTGGTGGGTGGCCTTGTACCCGGCACTGGAAGGCGGCGTCTTCTCCCAGACTGACTCTGGAGGTGGTCGGCTTCAGAATAAAGTAGGGAGCACATTCCACCACCGCACTTTCCTCTCCCACCTTTATTGTGACAGCGGCAAACGCCTCCCCTATGTTGTTGATGGCTCGGCAGATGTACTGGCCACTGTCCACGAAGGCTAAATCATAAATGGTCATCTGGTAGAGTTCTCCATCTTCTACCATCTTGAAGCGACCTCCGGACTCCATCTGCTGTTTGTCCTTCTCCCAGGTCACGGTGGGCGCCGGATTTCCCACAATCTGACAGCTCAAGGTGGCATCTTTACCCACAGACATCATGAAGGCTTTGGGCCTGGTGAGGAAGCGCGGCACCCCGCTGAAGGAGCTGAAATCCATTGTGGATATCTGGAAAGAGAGAGAGGATAATAATTAGAGGAGATAATCAGCAAGAAGATGAAGATATTATTATAATGGACATTTCTGGGAAGAGGCCTCTCCATATTATACTAAACATCCCTCTAGGAGAGGTCAGGGACAAGTGGGAGATGGGAGGTCCTGCAAACAGAAGACGGCAGCTCTGGGTGTGACAGGAGAAGAAGACATAATGTACCAACACAACTGTAACTGCAGCTCTGGGTGTGACAGGAGAAGAAGACATAATGTACCAACACAACTGTGACTGCAGCTCTGGGTGTGACAGGAGAAGAAGACATAATGTACCAACACAACTGTGACTGCAGCTCTGAAGGTGACTGGAGTATAAGACATGATGTAACAAAAGAACAGGAGAGACCGCACACAGTGACAGGAGAAGAAGACATAATCTACCAACACAACTGTGACTGCAGCTCTGGGTGTGACAGGAGAAGAAGACATAATGTACCAACACAACTGTGACTGCAGCTCTGGGTGTGACAGGAGAAGAAGACATAATGTACCAACACAACTGTGACTGCAGCTCTGGGTGTGACAGGAGAAGAAGACATAATGTACCAACACAACTGTGACTGCAGCTCTGAAGGTGACTGGAGTATAAGACATGATGTAACAACAGAACAGAAGAGACCGCACACAGTGACAGGAGAGACCGCACACAGCGACAGGAGAGACCGCACACAGCGACAGGAGAGACCGCACACAGCGACAGGAGAGACCGCACACAGGGCAGGAGAGACTGCACACAGCGACAGGAGAGACCGCACACAGCGACAGGAGAGACCGCACACAGCGACAGGAGAGACTGCACACAGTGACAGGAGAGACCGCACACAGCGACAGGAGAGACCGCACACAGCGACAGGAGAGACCGCACACAGCGACAGGAGAGACCGCACACAGCGACAGGAGAGACCGCACACAGCGACAGGAGAGACCGCACACAGCGACAGGAGAGACCGCACACAGCGACAGGAGAGACCGCACACAGCGACAGGAGAGACCGCACACAGCGACAGGAGAGACCGCACACAGTGACAGGAGAGACAGCACACAGTGACAGGAGAGACCGCACACAGCGACAGGAGAGACTGCACACAGTGACAGGAGAGACCGCACACAGTGACAGGAGAGACCGCACACAGCGACAGGAGAGGCCGCACACAGCGACAGGAGAGACCGCACACAGGGCAGGAGAGACTGCACACAGCGACAGGAGAGACCGCACACAGCGACAGGAGAGACCGCACACAGCGACAGGAGAGACCGCACACAGCGACAGGAGAGACTGCACACAGCGACAGGAGAGACTGCACACAGCGACAGGAGAGACTGCACACAGGGCAGGAGAGACTGCACACAGCGACAGGAGAGACCGCACACAGCGACAGGAGAGACCGCACACAGCGACAGGAGAGACCGCACACAGCGACAGGAGAGACCGCACACAGCGACAGGAGAGACCGCACACAGCGACAGGAGAGACCGCACACAGCGACAGGAGAGACCGCACACAGCGACAGGAGAGACCGCACACAGCGACAGGAGAGACCGCACACAGCGACAGGAGAGACCGCACACAGCGACAGGAGAGACCGCACACAGCGACAGGAGAGACTGCACACAGCGACAGGAGAGACCGCACACAGCGACAGGAGAGACCGCACACAGCGACAGGAGAGACCGCACACAGCGACAGGAGAGACTGCACACAGTGACAGGAGAGTCCGCACACAGCGACAGGAGAGACCGCACACAGCGACAGGAGAGACCGCACACAGTGACAGGAGAGACCGCACACAGCGACAGGAGAGACCGCACACAGCGACAGGAGAGACCGCACACAGCGACAGGAGAGACCGCACACAGCGACAGGAGAGACCGCACTCAGTGACAGGAGAGACCGCACACAGCGACAGGAGAGACCGCACACAGCGACAGGAGAGACAGCACACAGCGACAGGAGAGACCGCACACAGCGACAGGAGAGACCGCACACAGCGACAGGAGAGACCGCACACAGCGACAGGAGAGACTGCACACAGCGACAGGAGAGACCGCACACAGCGACAGGAGAGACCGCACACAGCGACAGGAGAGACCGCACACAGCGACAGGAGAGACCGCACACAGCGACAGGAGAGACCGCACACAGCGACAGGAGAGACCGCACACAGCGACAGGAGAGACCGCACACAGCGACAGGAGAGACCGCACACAGCGACAGGAGAGACCGCACACAGCGACAGGAGAGACCGCACACAGCGACAGGAGAGGCCGCACACAGCGACAGGAGAGACCGCACACAGCGACAGGAGAGACCGCACACAGCGACAGGAGAGACTGCACACAGCGACAGGAGAGACCGCACACAGCGACAGGAGAGACCGCACACAGCGACAGGAGAGACAGCACACAGCGACAGGAGAGACAGCACACAGCGACAGGAGAGACCGCACACAGCGACAGGAGAGACCGCACACAGCGACAGGAGAGGCCGCACACAGCGACAGGAGAGACCGCACACAGCGACAGGAGAGACCGCACACAGCGACAGGAGAGACCGCACACAGCGACAGGAGAGACCGCACACAGCGACAGGAGAGACCGCACTCAGCGACAGGAGAGGCCGCACACAGCGACAGGAGAGACCGCACACAGCGACAGGAGAGACCGCACACAGCGACAGGAGAGACAGCACACAGCGACAGGAGAGACAGCACACAGCGACAGGAGAGACCGCACACAGCGGCAGGAGAGACTGCACACAGCGACAGTAGAGACCGCACACAGCGACAGGAGAGACCGCACACAGCGACAGTAGAGACCGCACACAGCGACAGGAGAGACCGCACACAGCGACAGGAGAGACCGCACACAGAGACAGGAGAGACCGCACACAGTGACAGGAGAGACCGCACACAGCGACAGGAGAGACCGCACACAGCGACAGGAGAGACCGCACACAGCGACAGGAGAGACCGCACACAGCGACAGGAGAGGCCGCACACAGCGACAGGAGAGACCGCACACAGCGACAGGAGAGACCGCACACAGCGACAGGAGAGACAGCACACAGCGACAGGAGAGACCGCACACAGCGACAGGAGAGACTGCACACAGCGACAGGAGAGACCGCACACAGCGACAGGAGAGACAGCACACAGCGACAGGAGAGACCGCACACAGCGGCAGGAGAGACTGCACACAGCGACAGGAGAGACCGCACACAGCGACAGGAGAGACAGCACACAGCGACAGGAGAGACCGCACACAGCGACAGGAGAGACCGCACACAGCGACAGGAGAGACAGCACACAGCGACAGGAGAGACCGCACACAGCGACAGGAGAGACTGCACACAGCGACAGGAGAGACCGCACACAGCGACAGGAGAGACCGCACACAGCGACAGGAGAGACCGCACACAGCGACAGGAGAGACTGCACACAGCGACAGGAGAGACCGCACACAGCGACAGGAGAGACCGCACACAGCGACAGGAGAGACCGCACACAGCGACAGGAGAGACCGCACACAGCGACAGGAGAGACCGCACTCAGCGACAGGAGAGACCGCACACAGCGACAGGAGAGACTGCACACAGCGACAGGAGAGACCGCACACAGCGACAGGAGAGACCGCACACAGCGACAGGAGAGACCGCACTCAGCGACAGGAGAGACCGCACACAGCGACAGGAGAGACCGCACACAGCGACAGGAGAGACCGCACACAGCGACAGGAGAGACCGCACTCAGCGACAGGAGAGGCCGCACACAGCGACAGGAGAGACCGCACACAGCGACAGGAGAGACCGCACACAGCGACAGGAGAGACCGCACACAGCGACAGGAGAGACCGCACACAGCGACAGGAGAGACCGCACACAGCGACAGGAGAGACCGCACTCAGCGACAGGAGAGACCGCACACAGCGACAGGAGAGACTGCACACAGCGACAGGAGAGACCGCACTCAGCGACAGGAGAGACCGCACACAGGGCAGGAGAGACCGCACACAGCGACAGTAGAGACCGCACACAGCGACAGGAGAGACCGCACACAGCGACAGGAGAGACTGCACACAGCGACAGGAGAGACCGCACACAGTGACAGGAGAGACTGCACACAGCGACAGGAGAGACCGCACACAGCGACAGGAGAGACTGCACACAGCGACAGGAGAGACCGCACACAGCGACAGGAGAGACCGCACACAGCGACAGGAGAGACCGCACACAGCGACAGGAGAGACCGCACACAGCGACAGGAGAGACAGCACACAGCGACAGGAGAGACTGCACACAGCGACAGGAGAGGCCGCACACAGCGACAGGAGAGACCGCACACAGCGACAGGAGAGACCGCACACAGCGACAGGAGAGACCGCACACAGCGACAGGAGAGACCGCACACAGCGACAGGAGAGACTGCACACAGCGACAGGAGAGACCGCACACAGCGACAGGAGAGACAGCACACAGCGACAGGAGAGACCGCACACAGCGACAGGAGAGACCGCACACAGCGACAGGAGAGACCGCACACAGCGACAGGAGAGACCGCACACAGCGACAGGAGAGACTGCACACAGTGACAGGAGAGACCGCACACAGCGACAGGAGAGACTGCACACAGTGACAGGAGAGACCGCACACAGCGACAGGAGAGACTGCACACAGCGACAGGAGAGACAGCACACAGTGACAGGAGAGACCGCACACAGCGACAGGAGAGACCGCACACAGCGACAGGAGAGACCGCACACAGCGACAGGAGAGACTGCACACAGCGACAGGAGAGACTGCACACAGCGACAGGAGAGACCGCACACAGCGACAGGAGAGACCGCACACAGCGACAGGAGAGACCGCACACAGCGACAGGAGAGACAGCACACAGCGACAGGAGAGACTGCACACAGCGACAGGAGAGACCGCACACAGCGACAGGAGAGACTGCACACAGCGACAGGAGAGACAGCACACAGCGACAGGAGAGACCGCACTCAGCGACAGGAGAGACAGCACACAGTGACAGGAGAGACCGCACACAGCGACAGGAGAGACTGCACACAGCGACAGGAGAGACCGCACACAGCGACAGGAGAGACCGCACACAGCGACAGGAGAGACCGCACACAGCGACAGGAGAGACCGCACACAGCGACAGGAGAGACCGCACACAGTGACAGTAGAGACCGCACACAGCGACAGGAGAGACCGCACACAGCGACAGGAGAGACTGCACACAGCGACAGGAGAGACCGCACACAGCGACAGGAGAGACTGCACACAGCGACAGGAGAGACTGCACACAGCGACAGGAGAGACAGCACACAGCGACAGGAGAGACCGCACACAGCGACAGGAGAGACTGCACACAGCGACAGGAGAGACCGCACACAGCGACAGTAGAGACCGCACACAGCGACAGGAGAGACCGCACTCAGTGACAGGAGAGACCGCACACAGCGACAGGAGAGACTGCACACAGCGACAGGAGAGACCGCACACAGCGACAGGAGAGACCGCACACAGCGACAGGAGAGACCGCACACAGGGCAGGAGAGACCGCACACAGCGACAGGAGAGACCGCACACAGCGACAGGAGAGACCGCACACAGCGACAGGAGAGACCGCACTCAGCGACAGGAGAGACCGCACACAGTGACAGGAGAGACCGCACACAGCGACAGGAGAGACCGCACACAGCGACAGTAGAGACAGCACACAGCGACAGGAGAGACCGCACACAGCGACAGTAGAGACCGCACACAGCGACAGGAGAGACCGCACACAGCGACAGGAGAGACCGCACACAGCGACAGGAGAGACTGCACACAGCGACAGGAGAGACCGCACACAGCGACAGGAGAGACCGCACACAGCGACAGGAGAGACCGCACACAGCGACAGGAGAGACCGCACACAGCGACAGGAGAGACCGCACACAGCGACAGGAGAGACCGCACACAGCGACAGGAGAGACCGCACACAGCGACAGGAGAGACCGCACACAGCGACAGGAGAGACCGCACACAGCGACAGGAGAGACCGCACACAGCGACAGGAGAGACCGCACACAGAGACAGGAGAGACCGCACACAGCGACAGGAGAGACCGCACACAGCGACAGGAGAGACTGCACACAGCGACAGGAGAGACCGCACACAGCGACAGGAGAGACCGCACACAGCGACAGGAGAGACCGCACACAGCGACAGTAGAGACAGCACACAGCGACAGGAGAGACCGCACACAGCGACAGTAGAGACCGCACACAGCGACAGGAGAGACCGCACACAGCGACAGGAGAGACCGCACACAGCGACAGGAGAGACCGCACACAGCGACAGGAGAGACCGCACACAGTGACAGGAGAGACAGCACACAGCGACAGGAGAGACCGCACACAGCGACAGGAGAGACCGCACACAGCGACAGGAGAGACCGCACACAGCGACAGGAGAGACCGCACACAGTGACAGGAGAGACAGCACACAGCGACAGGAGAGACCGCACACAGCGACAGGAGAGACCGCACACAGCGACAGGAGAGACCGCACACAGCGACAGGAGAGACCGCACACAGCGACAGGAGAGACCGCACACAGCGACAGGAGAGACCGCACACAGCGACAGGAGAGACCGCACACAGCGACAGGAGAGACCGCACACAGCGACAGGAGAGACCGCACACAGCGACAGGAGAGACCGCACTCAGCGACAGGAGAGACCGCACACAGCGACAGGAGAGACCGCACACAGCGACAGGAGAGACCGCACACAGCGACAGGAGAGACCGCACACAGCGACAGGAGAGACCGCACACAGCGACAGGAGAGACCGCACACAGCGACAGGAGAGACCGCACACAGCGACAGGAGAGACCGCACACAGCGACAGGAGAGACCGCACACAGCGACAGGAGAGACCGCACACAGCGACAGGAGAGACCGCACACAGTGACAGGAGAGACCGCACACAGCGACAGGAGAGACTGCACACAGCGACAGGAGAGACCGCACACAGCGACAGGAGAGACCGCACACAGGGCAGGAGAGACCGCACACAGCGACAGGAGAGACCGCACACAGCGACAGGAGAGACCGCACACAGCGACAGGAGAGACCGCACACAGCGACAGGAGAGACCGCACACAGCGACAGGAGAGACTGCACACAGCGACAGGAGAGACCGCACACAGCGACAGGAGAGACCGCACACAGCGACAGGAGAGACCGCACTCAGGGACAGGAGAGACCGCACACAGCGACAGGAGAGACCGCACACAGCGACAGGAGAGACCGCACACAGCGACAGGAGAGACCGCACACAGCGACAGGAGAGACTGCACACAGCGACAGGAGAGACCACACTCAGTGACAGGAGAGACCGCACACAGCGACAGGAGAGACCACACTCAGTGACACACAGGAGTCGGGCGCATGGTTCTGCTTTGGTTGGAGGTTCCCTGTAAATTCCAGATAAGATAAATGTCCGCTCCTACTGCGATAAGATGAGGACGGGGGGAGGGGGCGCTGCGGCTGCAGAAGATTCTTCTCTGATAACATTACATTGGAGAATTTGCTTCATTAATGTCATGTCCAATGTCACCTCTCGTATTGCTCGTCACCTTTGACGCTCTTAGAAAGGAAACAGCAAATCTTGTCTCTAAAATAGCCGCCTTAATCTCAGAGATATGCGGCTCCGGTGTCCGCACCCCTCCCCCCTGCTCATATTCTGCAGCTCAGTGTGAGTCTTCGCTGAGGGATCCAGTGACTTATATGAAGACCCCTAAAGGTCCCTGACGCCGAAGGCACCTGGAGAGAAGCGGTGAGCAATGTCATGTGACTGCTGACGCTGCTCTGACCAACAACCCGCTGCCGCATGAACTCGCCGGACATTAGTTACAGTCTGAGTACAGGCCCCTCCCCACTGACACTTAAAGGGCATTTCCACCTAGAATCATAGATCCCAGTCATATATGTCATGTACGAGCCGATGAGTTCTCACAGCTCCCGCAGGGGTGGTCACTGATCTTCACTCAGCTTCTGATTGGCTGATCTGTAATATTGCAATAAAGGGGCAACAAAGTATCAATGTGTAACCACGCCCATCACCGCCAGATGACAACCTCCAAAACAGCAGTCATGGCCGCCACTTCCTGTTGTCACTTGGAAACCTTAGAGAGAAGAACCAGATGTAACAAAGAAGCGTCTGCGGAGACGTCGGAGGTCGCACATTATATATTCACTGCAGCTGGAAATGTCCTTCATAAAGTGTTTATCACCTCATTAACCCTCCCATGACTTCGGCCGTGACGCCCAGAATAATTCCTCACCTTTCGGGGTGCTGCACTGTAAAGGTGAATGGGGGCAGGGTCTGCGTTACTGTCATTGGTAATATGAAAAGTATTCAGTCCAGGGAATATCTAGGAAACACACAGACCCCGTCCTCTCCGCAGGTCTCCCATGGCAGCTGCCTGTATTCAGAAGTAACAGCGGCAGCGCCATCAGGGGAGCTCCTTCTAACACTACAGGGGTCCTCAACATGAGCGCCATCAAACATAGAACCTACTTACATGGGGCAGGAGGTTAACAACGTCTGTAAATGCCCCGATATATAGGTGACGATTATCATATGTATGTCGTCTGCCCCCAATGCTCACAATCACTAAGTAGGCGGCCACATAACATCTTTATGTCTGACTCCATATATCCCAGAATGCTCAGCACCTCTGCTGATCCTGAGTCACATCCTGTATAAGGGTCTGTTCACACGGCAGCCTCTGTTACGGCTGAGATTACGGTGCTGTTTTCAGGAGAATGTGCATGTGCAGGCGTGTTTCGCGGCGTCCATTACGGACGTAATTGGAGCTGTTTTTCTATGGAGTCCATGGAAAACGGCTCCAATTACGTCTCAAGAAGGGACAGGCACTTCTTTGACGCGGGCGTCTTTTTTACGCGCCGCCTTTTGACAGCGGCGCGTAAGAAAAAATGACCGTCGGCACAGAACATCGTAAGACCCATTCTAATGAATGGGCAGATGTTTGCCGGCGCATTGGAGCCGTATTTTCGGACGTAATTCGAGGCAAATACGGCATATAGGGCCATGTAACTGTCACTGTATATGGGAGCATGTTTCTAACACTGTATATGGAGACATATGTGACACTGTATATGGGGCCCTGTTACTGACACTATGTGCGGACATGTAGCTGATATTGTATATAGGGCCTTGTACATGTATAGGGGGCCTTGCAGCAGACACTTTATTAGGGGCTTAGTATTTGACGCTGTATATGGGGCCTTGAAGCTAGAACTGTATATAAGGTCGTGTATCGACACTGTATATGTTGGCATGTATCTAACACTGTATAGGGGGCCTTGTAGCGGACACTGTATACGGGAGAATGTAGCTAAAAAATGTATGTGGGGCCATTTAGCGGACACAGTAAATAAGGCCTTGTAGCTAACACTATATGCAGGGCCTTATAGCTATCACTGTATATGAAGGCATGTTTCAGACACTATATATGGGTCCTTGTAGCAAGCACTGTATATAAGGGCATGTATATGGCGGACTGTATCTGACACTGTATATGGGGGATGTTCTAACACTGTATACGGGGGCATGTAGCAAACACTGTGTATGGGGGGATGTATCCGATACTGTATATGGGAAACTGTATCTGACACTATATAGGGGGGCATGTTTCTGACACTATATGGGAACTTGTGGTTAATACCGTATATGGAACCTTGTTTCTGACACTGTATATGGGGTCTTGTAGCAGACACTGTATAAAAGGTCTTGTATCTAACACTGTATATGGGGCCTTGTATCTAGTACTATATATGAGGACATATATCGGCACTGTATATGTTGGCATGTATTGAATACTGTATATGTGGGAAGGTATCCTCACTGTATATAGGGGTATGTATCTGACATTGTAGGGGCCGTGTGTCTGACATTATATATGGGGACTTGTAGCTAGCACTGTATATAAGGGCATGTATATGGAGGACTGTATCTGACACTGTATATGGGGGGATGTTCTAACACTGTATACGGGGGCATGTAGCAAACACTATATGGGGGTTGTATCTGATACTGTATATGGGAAACTGTATCTGACACTATATAGGGGGCATGTAACTGACTGTATATTGGGACTTGTAGCTTACACCGTACAAGAGGCTTTGTATTTGACACTGTATATGGGGCATCGTCTCTAGCACTGTCTATGGGGGCATGTGTCTGACACTATGTGGCCTTGTTTCTAACACTGCATATAGGGGCATGCATCTGATACTGTATATGGGGCGTGTAGCTGATATTGTATATGAGGCCTTATAGCTGACACTATATATAGGCTCTTGTAGTGGGCACTGTATAAGAGGCATTGTATCTGACACTGTATATTGGGGCCTTGTAGCTACAACTTTATGAGGACATGTATCAACACTGTATATTGGGGTAGGTATCCACACAGTATATGGGGGCATGTAGCAGACACTACATGGTGGCATGTATCTCACACTGTATTTGGGGCCTTGTAGCAGACACCGTATATGGGGACATTCAGGTGACAATGTATATGGGGCCGTGTAGCGGATACAGTATATAAGGCCTTGTAGCTAACAGTATATATGGGGCCTTGTAGCGGACTGTATATGGGGCCTTGTATCCAGCACTGTATACGAAGCCATGTTGCTGGCACTGTATATGGAGCCTTTAAGCTAGCACTGTATGTGAGGGCATGTTGTGTACACTATATGGGACATATAGCTGTGATTGTCTATAGGGGCATGTAACTGAAACTGTAAATGGGGATATGTAACTGACACTATATATGGGGGCATGTATATGAGAGTGTATATGCTGCCTTGTATTTAACACTGAATATGGGGCCTTGTACCCGAGACTGTATATAGGGTCATGTATCTGATACTGTACATGGGCCTTGTATCAGACACTGTATATGGTTGCATGTATCAGACACTGTATATGGTTGCATGTATCAGACACTGTATAGGGGGGCATGTTTCTGACACTGTATATTGGGCCGTGTATCTGACACTGTATATTGGGCCGTGTCTCTGACACTGTATATTGGGCCGTGTATCTGACACTGTATATTGGGCCGTGTATCTGACACTGTATATTGGGCCGTGTCTCTGACACTGTATATTGGCGCATGTTTCTGACACTGTATATTGGGCCTTGTATCTGACACTGTATATGGGCCTTGTATCTGACACTGTATAAAGTACCTAGTAGGAGACAATATATATGGGGACATGCATCTGACACTGCATGTATCTGACCTTGTAGCTAACACTGTATATGGGTGCTTGTATCCGACACTGTATATTTGGGCATGTAGCTGAAACTGTATATGGTGCCTTGTAGCAGACACTGTATATAGGGAATTGTCCATGTGGGGGCCTGTATATTGGTGCCTAGTAGCTAGCACTTTATATGGGGGCATTTACCTGACACTGTATATGGGCGCATGTTGCTGAAACTATATGGTACCTTGTAGTTGACACTATATATGGGGCCCTGTAGTTGAGACTGTATATGGGGCCCTGTAGTTGAGACTGTATATGGGGCCTTGTAGTTGACACTATATATGGGGCCCTGTAGTTGAGACTGTATATGGGGCCTTGTAGTCTACACTATATAAGGGGCCTTGTAGTTGACACTCTATATGGGGCCTTGTAGTTGACACTCTATATGGGGCCTTGTAGTTGACACTATATATGGGGCCCTGTAGTTGAGACTGTATATGGGGCCCTGTAGTTGAGACTGTATATGGGGCCTTGTAGTTGACACTATATAAGGGGCCTTGTAGTTGACACTATATAAGGGGCCTTGTAGTTGAGACTGTATATGGAAGCATGTCTATTATATTGTATATAGGGGTATAAAGATATCCGAGCGGCAGAATTGCAATCTATGGCAGTTATGAGCAGGTGTATATTTGTGCCGTAACTCCCGCCAGTTCCTGGTGTAAATGATGGTAAATCTGTTGTTTTTGTTGGAGTTTCCGTCCGCTAAACCCCGCACCCTTTTCTCACCAAAAATGTGAAACTTTTTCACATCAGAAAACTAGTGTAAACATTTTAATATAAGGTATTCCCCCTATTGTCTCATTTTTTAAATATGAATCAGAGGGAAAGTGACTTCCTTGTCCACAGCGACCCACAGCCCAGAAGATAATAAGGAGCCCCATAGACATAATAAGACATGGGTCCGGACGGTTCTGGTCTCGCCAATTCACGAGCCGCCATTAAGATACATTCAGCGAATTGAGGAGAATAGCGGACTCATTGTCTGGGCACCGTGCACATCTCATCCCGGGCTGTAAACTAAAGTTGCCTGAAGGTGGAAATCCTCAAATCACATGAGAGACAGAACATGAGGAGTCCCAGCAGAAAATCCCAATCCACGCAGTGGCGGATTATCATATGGGTGATTCGGGCGACCGCCCGGGGCCCAAGGCTCCCAGGGGGCCCATGGCGGCCCGAACCGCACATCATCTTCCAAACCTATTCAGCGCGCTAGCGCTGCTAACTTCCGAAGATGAGGAGGGGAGTAGCAGGGAATTGGCTGAGAAAGGGGTAGGACACGCCTCCCTGACAAGTGCGCCATTGAGTAACAGAACAGCGACGGACGGCTGTTCTGTTACTCCAAAGCTGCAAGAGAAGAGAAGAGCCGGGCGGTCACCGGGGCTGAGTTTAGTTGGCTTATCCTCCTGCCCAACTGGTTCCCGACCGCTGGCTGTATTTTTACGGCCAGCGGTCAGGGACGGGTCCTTAAAACCCGAGCCATAGACTTTCTACGGCTCTGGTTTTAACTTGCTGCCAGCTGAATGTCGGGTCTCCGGCTGTCAGTGACTGCCGGGGACCCTGAGGAGAAGACAGAAGCAGCTTTCGCTGTGTATAGGAATAGAGACAGCAGCAGCGGCGCTGTCTCTATTCCTCCCGGTGATCATGTGACTGGTCACATGATCGCCGGGTGCCGTTAGTGGCAGGCTGCTGCTGGGTCTTACTCGACCCAGCACAGCCCTATTAGTGACAATCGTCACTATGAGAGGGCTGATTTCCCTGCTGTGCAAAACATGGTGTAAAAGAAAGAAAAAATATATATAAAGTTCCCCAAAGGTCTTTTTTGACCTTTGGGGGACAGACCATAGTAATAAAAAAATAATAAAGTAAAGTGCAAAAAAAATGAAATAATAAATACACATAAAATACCCACCCCCAAAAAAAAACGTTCCCCCCGCCAATCATTGTTGTAACGCTAGCGCTGACCCTATTACCCTAATATAGACATGTAATATATAAAAATTTACGGTAAACAATGACGATCACAAATAAAAGGTCTATTTTAGGGTAAAACTATGTTATTACCAAAAAAAAATAGCTGAAACGTAAAAAAGCTTATTTTTTTACTATTATTTTCAAACTTTATGAATAAAAATTCTAAAATAGCATAAAAGGTGTGTATAAAAGCGATAAAAAATGAATCCTGCATTGTCTACGGAAAAAACGTCGCAAAAATCACGTCGTTTTTATTTATTTTTAATAAAAATGTGTGTTTGGTGCAACTTTGTAATTACGTTTTATTAAAAAATATTTTCGCTTTTTGAGATACGGCTGCTTTGTATCCTGTATCCATCAGGTCAGCAGGACTGACAGGATCAGTGAAACGGGCCCTGCGCTAAATTATAATCTTAGATGTGATAGATTTGAGGTGGATCCTGCGTGTCACTGATCCTGTCAGTCCTGCTGACCTGACGGATACAGGATACAAAGCAGCTGTATCTCAAAAAGTGAAAATATTTTTTAATAAAATCAATCAATCGCACACATACTAATATATATATAAAGTTTTTAAATGTGTACATAACCTTGTGGCACTATATACAAGGGGGAGCGCTGTGTGGCACTATATACAAGGGGGAGCGCTGTGTAGCACTATATACAAGGGGGAGCGCTGTGTGGCACTATGTACAAGGGGGAGCGCTGTGTGGCACTATATACAAGGGGGAGCGCTGTGTGGCACTATATACAAGGGGGAGCGCTGTGAGGCACTATATACAAGGGGGAGCGCTGTGTGCCACTATATACAAGGGGGAGCGCTGTGTAGCACTATATACAAGGGGGAGCGCTGTGTGGCACTATGTACAAGGGGGAGCGCTGTGTGGCACTATATACAAGGGGGAGCGCTGTGTGGCACTATATACAAGGGGGAGCGCTGTGAGGCACTATATACAAGGGGGAGCGCTGTGTGCCACTATAGGGGGGCTGTGTAGTGCTATCCACAGTGGTATGTGTGTGGCGCTCTTTATAGGGGGGGCTTTTTGGTGCTATTTACAAGAGGGGGAGGGCTGTGTGGCGCTCTCTACAGGGGGCTGTATGGCACTATCTATAGGGGGTGTGTGTAACGATCTCTACGGGGGGGGATGTGTGATATATAGAGGGGGCTGTGTATGGCGATATCTATGGGGGTGTGTAATATCTACAGGGGCTGTGTGTGGCACTATGTACAGGGGGCTGTGTGTGGCACTATGTACAGGGGGCTGTGTGTATGTGGTGTTTTACAGTGTGTGGTATTATTATATTCAGGCACGCAGTGTTTGGTGCTATTATATTTAGGGGCACAGTATGTGGCACCATGATAACTTTATTTTCGTTTATAGGTGTGGAAATGTTGGAAAAGTGAGGAGACGTCTGAGTGGCAAATTCTGCAGAAATGAGTCATGGCCGGGAGAAGTCGTCATGAGCGCTGGACCGGATGGAGAAGAAAAGAGGAAAAAAACTACTAGAATCTGAGACGTCGTCACCTGTGAGTCACTGGATTTATAGAGAATCTGTCACCTCTCCCGACATGTTTATTATAGGAAATCCTTGTATTTCACAAAAAGTCTTTCTGCAGTCCAGGACTGATAGACAATTCCCCTTGTCAGGAGGTTGTGTCCCTGCACAGTGTGATACTGTCAGTATGTAGGGACACCGCGCTGTGACAAGGGGAATCGTAACACTGTTAATGCTTGCCCAAAAAGGTAGTGTTAAAAATAGTTACGGCGCGGCAGGGCGGCGGTGAGGAAGGGGGGCCCAAGTTTGGGTAACAGCCCAGGGCCCATGGTCTACTTAATCCGCCACTGAATCCACGGGGCGGGAACATGAGCCCGGCGCTGACACCCTGCAGTCACCTGACACCTCGTATAAAAGGAAAGAAATCTGCAGATTGTGAAATATGGGGGTCACCGGACACCCGCGGGGCGCAGGAAGACGCTCGTTTGTTCTGTCAGCTCTTCTGTTATGTGTCAGTACTGACTAATCACATAATCACAGGACGCAGTGATGTCATCGTACTAACAAGACCATTAGGTGACATCATCAAAATCGCCAACACATAAGGCTAGAAGGGGTTAATAATATCCGTGACATCACTACAGGGCCGAGATGAGGACTATTAACTCTCTCACTACTGGAAATTCTGATAATTCCTTTTACTCATTTGGAAAATTGAAACAGGTTTATAAATAAATAAGTTTTAAAAAAAAATTATATATTAACCCTCTGTGTACCAGAGATGATAAATATTACCCTCCCCCACATATGATAAACTAGAGATATTATTAACTCCCTACATGCCAGAGATAACGATTACCCATCACCCTCACCACAGAGATATTGATATTAACCCCATATACACTGGGAACAATAAATACTAACCACTAAATACCAGGGATAACCACCACCTACAGACCAAAGATATTAAAGATTAACCCCCTACATGCCAGACATTATAAACATTAACCCCTTAGAAACTGAAGATAATAAATATTAACATCCTACAAACTAAAGAGACAAAATAAATACCAACCCCCCCCCCCCCTCTACACAGCAGGGATAGTATCTACCCCCCGGACACCAGGGGCATTGTATTTTATATGATGGGCCCTTCACATCTACAAATATGTCACTCTTTTCACTGAGTCTTCACCTTCCAAGTAAAGTCCCAAATGTGCCTCACCCACAACAATTCGGACAGGGCAACGCGGGCATGGAGGGTGACACAAGAGCTTGTACCCAGGGCGGCGGTGGTGCGGGAAACTCCTGTCCTCCGATATCTTTTGATCAGACGTATCCGCCCCGCTCGCCCTCTTTCAAATTCAGCCATTTCCAGCCTTCTATGTGGCCGCCATTACAGAGCCCACAGCTTGTCACTCAGCTTTCCACACACCCTGAACGGCAAGTCATTAATATTACTCCCTTAGCGTATATTCCTAGCAATTTCACAAAATCACCTCGATATGATGCAACATGTGACTGCGCCCTGAGGCCGGGTTCTCGCACTGTGGACGTACCGCGGCTGAGGTGCGCCCAACAATGCCGCCAAAACCAACATGTACATCCGCGCAGTTTTCTCAAATTGACTGCAGGTAAAACCACTTTTATTGGTCATTGTCTCATGGCCGTGCGGTAAACAATCGTGTAGCTGCAAAACCGCGTGACCGTTCACAATGAAGGTGCTCTCTATGTTCACACGGGGTATTTTGCAGGAGGAATATCTGCCTCAAAATTCCGTTTGGAACTTTGAGGCAGATATTCCTCTCCCTGCACGCCGATTTTCGCGCCGTTTTTCGCCCACGGCCATTGAGCGCCGCGGGCATAAAACAGCGCGGAATACGCTTTCTCTGCCTCCCATTGAAGTCAATGGGAGGTCAGAGGCGGAAGCGCCAGAAGATAGGGCATGTCGCTGAAATCAATGGGAGGCATTTTCGGGCCGTTTTTGCAGAGTTTTGCGACACGGTTTCCACGTCCAAAAACTCGGCAAAATACCCAGTGTGAACATAGCCACTGTGAAAACCGCGCTATCGTCATGTTAGTTTCAGCCGCAGCTTTGGACGCAGCTTAGCCGCGGTGCGTCCACAACGTGAGAAGCCAATCTTACACACCACCTCCTGCGCCGCGCTGACATCGTCCGTAGCAGACAATTAGCGCACTTTGCCACAATTTTGCAATTCACTGTAGGTCGGGCATTCTGCTCATGAACTAGGAGGCTCTGGATGAACAGTACTAGAGGATAGGGGAGTGCTGTAGAGCAGGGAATTGTGGGAGTACGCAGTGACTATGAATGGGGGAAGCTTTGGTGCTGTGGACAGTGGTCGTCTTAAAGGGCCACATTCCAGTGATGACCACGGCTTTCCTTGCAGACACTGAGGCCGCTGCCGGCGCTGTCTATTATCAGCAGTGACAGATTTATCAGTTGCCACCGGTGCGAAAAGAGGACACATCACTGCCCAAAATAACCCCAGCTGTCCGCCTCCATCTCCAGCCATCGCCATCTGTAGAAGTACAGTCTGAAGACACACAGATCAGGTCACCTACAGCAGAGAGTCCACAGTACAGTCAGCAGGAGACATCCCGCGGGCCCCAAACTCGGCAAGTGACATCCCCAGAGTCATCAAGAGACATCGCCGGAGTCCCAGAGTCAACAAGTGACATCCCCGGAGCCCCAGAATCATTAATAGACATCCCCGGAGCCCCAGAGTAAACAAAATACATCCCCGGAGCCCCAGAGTCAGCAAGTGACATCCCCGGAGCCCCAGAGTCAACAAGTGACATCCCCGGAGCCCCAGAGTCATCAAGTAACATCCCCGAAGCCCCAGAGTAAGCAAGTGACATCCCCGGAGCCCCAGTGTCAGCAAGTGACATCCCCGAAGCCCCAGAGACAGCAAGTGACATCCCCGGAGCCCCACAGTCAACAAGTGACATCCCCGGAGCCCCAGAGTCATCAAGTAACATCCCCGGAGCCCCGGAGTAAGCAAGTGACATCCCCGGAGCCCCAGTGTCAGCAAGTGACATCCTCGAAGCCCCAGAGTCAGCAAGTGACATCCCCGGAGCCCCAGAGTCAACAAGTGACATCCCCGGAGCCCCAGAGTAAGCAAGTGACATCCCCGGAGCCCTGGAGTAAGCAAGTGACATCCCCGAAGCCCCAGAGTCAGCAAGTGACATCCCCGGAGCCCCAGAGTCAACAAGTGACATCCCTGGAGCCCCAGAGTAAGCAAGTGACATCCCCGGAGCCCCGGAGTAAGCAAGTGACATCCCCGAAGCCCCAGAGTCAGGAAGTGAAATCCCTGGAGCCCCAGAGTCAACAAGTGACATCCCAGGAGCCCCAGAGTCATCAAGTGACATCCCCGGAGCCCCAGAGTAAGCAAGTGACATCCCCGGAGCCCCAGAGTCAGCAAGTGACATCCCCGAAGCCGCAGAGTCAGCAAGTGACATCCCCAGAGTCATCAAGAGACATCCCCAGAGCCCCAGTTTCAACAAGTGACATCCCCGGAGCTCCAGAGTTAACATGTGACATCCCCGGAGCCCCAGTGTAAGCAAGTGACATCCCCGAAGCCGCAGAATCAGCAAGTGACATCCCCAGAGTCATCAAGAGACATCCCCAGAGCCCCAGAGTAAACAAGTGACATCCCCGGAGCTCCAGAGTTAACATGTGACATCCCCGGAGCCCCAGTGTCAGCAAGTGACATCCCCGAAGCCACAGAGTCAGCAAGTGACATCCCCGAAGCCCCAGAGTCAGCAAGTGACATTCCTGGACCCCCACATTCAACAAGTGACATCCCTGAAGCCGCAGAGTCAGCAAGTGACATCCCCGAAGCCGCAGAGTCAGTAAGTGCCATCCCCAGAGTCATCAAGAGACATCCCCAGAGCCCCAGAGTCAATAAATGACATCCCCGAAGCCCCAGAGTCAGCAACTGACAGCCCCGGGGCCCCAGAGTCAGAAAGTGACATCCCAGAAGCCCCAGAGTCAGCAAGTGAGATCCCCAAAGCCCCAGAGTCAGTAAGTGACATCCCCAAAGCCCCAGAATCAGCAAATGACAACCACAGATCCACAGAGTCAGCAAGTGACATCCTCGACGCCCCAGAGTCAGCAAGTGACATCCCCGGAGCCCCAGAGTCAGCGAAAGACATGCCCAAAGTCGCAGAGTCAGGAAATGACATCCAGAGGCCCTAGAGTCAGCATCAGACATCCCCAGAGTCACCAAATAAATTCCCAGAGCCCTGGACTCAGCAACGGACACACTCATGGTCAGCAAGAGACATCCCAGAACCCCAGAGTCAGCAAGAGACATCCCCGAAGCCCGAGAGTAAGCAAGCGACATCCACAGGCCCCAGAGTTAGCAAGAGACATCCCCGATGCCCCAGAGTCAGCAAGTAACACCCCCGGAGCCCCAGAGTCAACAAGTGACATCGCCGAAGCCACAGAGTCAGCAAATGACATCCCCGGAGCCCCAGATTCAACAAGTGATATCACCGGAGCCCCAGAGTCAACATGTGACATACCCGGAGCCCTAGAATCAGAAAGTGACAATTCCGGAGCCCCAGAGTCAGGAAGTGACAATTCCGGAGCCCCAGAGTCAGGAAGTGACATCCCCAGAGCCCCAGAGTCAGGAAATCACATCCCCGGAGCTCCAGAGTCAGGAAGTGACATCCCTGGAGCCCCAGGGTCAGGAAGTGACATCCCTGGAGCCCCAGAGTCAGCAAGTGACATCCCCGGAGCCCCAGATTCAATAAGTGACATCCCCGGATCCCCAGAGTCATCAAGTAACATCCCCGGAGCCCCAGAGTAAGCAAGTGACATCCCCGGAGCCCCGGAGTCAGCAAGTGACATCCCAGGAGCCCCAGAGTCAACAAGTGACATCCCCGGAGCCCCAGAGTAAGCAAGTGACATCCCCGGAGCCCTGGAGTAAGCAAGTGACATCCCCGAAGCCCCAGAGTCAGGAAGTGACATCCCTTGAGCCCCAGAGTCAACAAGTGACATCCTAGAAGCCCCAGAGTCATCAAGTGACATCCTAGAAGCCCCAGAGTCATCAAGTGACATCCCCGGAGCCCCAGAGTCAGCAAGTGACATCCCCGGAGCCCCAGTGTCAACAAGTGACATCCCCGGAGCCCCAGAGTAAGCAAGTGACATCCCCGGAGCCCTGGAGTAAGCAAGTGACATCCCCGAAGCCCCAGAGTCAGGAAGTGACATCCCTGGAGCCCCAGAGTCAACAAGTGACATCCTAGAAGCCCCAGAGTCATCAAGTGACATCCTAGAAGCCCCAGAGTCATCAAGTGACATCCCCGGAGCCCCAGAGTAAGCAAGTGACATCCCCGGAGCCCCAGAGTCAGCAAGTGACATCCCCGAAGCCCCAGAGTCAGCAAGTGACATTCATGGACCCCCAGATTCAACAAGTGACATCCCCGAAACCGCAGAGTCAGCAAGTGACATCCACGAAGCCGCAGAGTCAGCAAGTGACATCCCTAGAGTCATCAAGAGACATCCCCAGAGCCCCAGAGTCAACAAGTGACATCCCCGGAGCTCCAGAGTTAACATGTGACATCCCCGGAGCCCCAGTGTCAGCAAGTGACATCCCCGAAGCCACAGAGTCAGCAAGTGACATCCCCGAAGCCCCAGAGTAAGCAAGTGACATCCCCGGAGCCCTGGAGTAAGCAAGTGACATCCCCGAAGCCCCAGAGTCAGCAAGTGACATCCCCGGAGCCCCAGAGTAAGCAAGTGACATCCCCGGAGCCCCGGAGTAAGCAAGTGACATCCCGAAGCCCCAGAGTCAGGAAGTGACATCCCTGGAGCCCCAGAGTCAACAAGAGACATCCTAGAAGCCCCAGAGTCATCAAGTGACATCCCCGGAGCCCCAGAGTAAGCAAGTGACATCCCCGGAGCCCCAGAGTCAGCAAGTGACATCCCCGAAGCCCCAGACTCAGCAAGTGACATTCCTGGACCCCCAGATTCAACAAGTGACATCCCCGAAACCGCAGAGTCAGCAAGTGACATCCCTAGAGTCATCAAGAGACATCCCCAGAGTCCCAGAGTCAACAAGTGACATCCCCGGAGCTCCAGAGTTAACATGTGACATCCCCGGAGCCCCAGTGTCAGCAAGTGACATCCCCGAAGCCACAGAGTAAGCAAGTGACATCCCCGAAGCCCCAGTGTCAGCAAGTGACATCCCCGAAGCCCGAGAGTAAGCAAGTGACATCCACAGGCCCCAGAGTTTGCAAGAGACATCCCCGATGCCCCAGAGTCAGCAAGTAACACCCCCGGAGCCCCAGAGTCAACAAGTGACATCGCCGAAGCCACAGAGTCAGCAAATGACATCCCCGGAGCCCCAGATTCAACAAGTGATATCACCGGAGCCCCAGAGTCAACATGTGACATACCCGGAGCCCTAGAATCAGAAAGTGACAATTCCGGAGCCCCAGAGTCAGGAAGTGACAATTCCGGAGCCCCAGAGTCAGGAAGTGACATCCCCAGAGCCCCAGAGTCAGGAAATGACATCCCCGGAGCTCCAGAGTCAGGAAGTGACATCCCTGGAGCCCCAGAGTCAGGAAGTGACATCCCTGGAGCCCCAGAGTCAGCAAGTGACATCCCCGGAGCCCCAGATTCAACAAGTGACATCCCGGGAGCCCCAGAGTCATCAAGTAACATCCCCGGAGCCCCAGAGTAAGCAAGTGACATCCCCGGAGCCCCAGAGTCAGCAAGTGACATCCCCGGAGCCTCAGAGTCAACAAGTGACATCCCCGGAGCCCCAGAGTAAGCAAGTGACATCCCCGGAGCCCTGGAGTAAGCAAGTGACATCCCCGAAGCCCCAGAGTCAGCAAGTGACATCCCCGGAGCCCCAGAGTAAGCAAGTGACATCCCCGGAGCCCCGGAGTAAGCAAGTGACATCCCCGAAGCCCCAGAGTCAGGAAGTGACATCCCTGGAGCCCCAGAGTCAACAAGAGACATCCTAGAAGCCCCAGAGTCATCAAGTGACATCCCCGGAGCCCCAGAGTAAGCAAGTGACATCCCCGGAGCCCCAGAGTCAGCAAGTGAAATCCCCGAAGCCCCAGACTCAGCAAGTGACATTCCTGGACCCCCAGATTCAACAAGTGACATCCCCGAAACCGCAGAGTCAGCAAGTGACATCCCTAGAGTCATCAAGAGACATCCCCAGAGTCAACAAGTGACATCCCCGGAGCTCCAGAGTTAACATGTGACATCCCCGGAGCCCCAGTGTCAGCAAGTGACATCCCGGAAGCCACAGAGTAAGCAAGTGACATCCCCGAAGCCCCAGTGTCAGCAAGTGACATCCCCGAAGCCACAGAGTCAGCAAATTACATCTCCGGAGCCCCAGATTCAACAAGTGATATCACCGGAGCCCCAGAGTCAACATGTGACATCTCCGGAGCCCCAGAGTCAGCAAGTGACATCCCCGGAGCCCTAGAATCAGAAAGTGACAATTCCGGAGCCCCAGAGTCAGGAAGTGACAATTCCGGAGCCCCAGAGTCAGGAAGTGACATCCCTAGAGCCCCAGAGTCAACAAGTGACATCCCCGGAGCTCCAGAGTTAACATGTGACATCCCCGGAGCCCCAGTGTCAGCAAGTGACATCCCCGAAGCCACAGAGTCAGCAAGTGACATCCCCGAAGCCCCAGAGTCAGCAAGTGACATTCCTGGACCCCCAGATTCAACAAGTGACATCCCCGAAGCCGCAGAGTCAGCAAGTGACATCCCCGAAGCCGCAGAGTCAGCAAGTGACATCCCCAGAGTCATCAAGAGACATCCCCAGAGCCCCAGAGTCAATAAGTGAAATCCCTGAAGCCCCAGAGTCAGCAAGTGACAGCCCCGGGGCCCCAGAGTCAGAAAGTGACATCCCAGAAGCCCCAGAGTCAGCAAGTGAGATCCCCAAAGCCCCAGAGTCAGTAAGTGACATCCCCAAAGCCCCAGAATCAGCAAATGACAACCCCAGATCCCCAGAGTCCGCAAGTGACATCCCTGTAGCCCCAGACTCAGCAAGCGACATCCTCGAGGCCCCAGAGTCAGCAAGTGACATCCCCGGAGCCCCAGAGTCAGCGAAAGACATGCCCAAAGTCGCAGAGTCAGCAAATGACATCCAGAGGCCCTAGAGTCAGCATCAGACATCCCCAGAGTCACCAAATAACATCCCAGAGCCCGGGACTCAGCAACGGACACACTCATGGTCAGCAAGAGACATCCCAGAGCCCCAGAGTCAGCAAGAGACATCCCCGAAGCCCGAGAGTAAGCAAGTGACATCCACAGGCCCCAAAGTTAGCAAGAGACATCACTGATGCCACAGAGTCAGCAAGTAACACCCCCGGAGCCCGAGAGTCAACAAGTGACATCCCCGAAGCCACAGAGTCAGCAAATGACATCCCCGGAGCCCCAGAGTCAGCAAGTGATATCCCCGGAGCCCCAGAATCAGAAAGTGACAATTTCGGAGCCCCAGAATCACAAAATGACAATTTCGGAGCCCCAGAGTCAGGAAGTGACATCCCTGGAGCCCCAGAGTCAGGAAGTGACATCCCCGGAGCGCCAGAGTCAGCAAGTGACATCCCCGAAGCACCAGAGTCAGCAAGTGACATCCCCGAAGCCCCAGAGTCAGCAAGTGACATCCCCGGAGCCCCAGAGTCAGCAAGTGACATCCCCGAAGCCCCAGAGTTAGCAAGAGATATCCCCGGAGCCCCAGAGTCAGCAAGTGACATCCCTGGAGCCCCAGACTTAGCAAGCAACATCCCTGAAGCCCCAGATTCAGGAAGTGACATCCCCGGAGACGCAGAGTCAGCAAGTGACATCCAGAGGCCCCAGAGTCAGTAAGTGATATCCAGAGGCCCCAGAGCCAGCAAGTGACATCCCCGGAGCCCCAGAATCAGAAAGTGACAATTTCGGAGCCCCAGAATCAGAAAGTGACAATTTCGGAGCCCCAGAGTCAGGAAATGACATACCCGGAGACCCAGAGTTAGTAAGTGACATCCCCGGAGCCCCAGAGTCAGGAAGTGACATCCCTGGAGCCCCAATGTCAGGAAGTGACATCCCCGGAGCCCCAGAGTCAGCAAGTGACATCCCCGAAGCACCAGAGTCAGCAAGTGACATCCCCGGAGCCCTAGAGTCAGCAAGTGGCATCCCCGAAGCCCCAGCGTTAGCAATAGATATCCCCGGAGCCCCAGAGTCAGCAAGTGACATCCCTGGAGCCCCAGACTTAGCAAGCAACATCCCTGAAGCCCCAGATTCAGGAAGTGACATCCCCGGAGCCCCAGAGTCAGCGAAAGACATGCCCGGAGCCGCAGAGTCAGCAAGTGACATCCAGAGGCCCCAGAGTCAGTAAGTGACATCCAGAGGACCCAGATTCAGCAAGAGACATCCCCAGAGCCCCAGAGTCACCAAGTGACATTCTAGAGCCCTGGATTCGGCACGGGACACACCCAGGGTCAGCAAGAGATATCCCAGGGGCCCCAGAGTCAGCAAGGGACATCCAAGAGCCCCAGAGTCAGCAAGTGACATCCCCAAAGCCGAGAGTAAGCAAGTGACATCCACAGGCCCTAGAGTTAGGCCTCATGCACACGACCGTAGCCATGTGCACTGCCGTGATTTTCGGGTAGACCGGCAGCTGGCGGTCAGCCGCGAGCCGCCTGCAAATAGCGGGCCATGCACATGGCCGCGGCCATTATTTTCAATGAGCCCGGACCGCAGAACACGATCGTAATAAGACATGTCCATTCTTTCTGCGGTGCGGGCTTCCGGGCCATGCAAGGACTGTAAAAACTACGGTCGTGTGCATGGCCCCATAGAAATGAATGGGGCCGCAATTCTCCCGTGGATTTTCGGGGAAATTGCGGCCGCAAATGCACATTCGTGCGCATGAGGCCATAGCAAGAGACATCCCCGATGCCCCAAAGTCAGCAAGTAACAACCCTGGATCCCCAGAGTCAGCAAGTGACATCCCCGAAACCACAAGACATAGCCCCAGAGTCACCAAGTGACATACCAGAGCCCTGGACGCAGCAAGGGACACACCTAGGGTCACCAAGAGACATCCCAGGGGCCCCAGAGTCAGCAAGGGTCATCCCCGAAGCCCCAGAGTCAGCAAGGGTCATCCCCGAAGCCCCAGAGTTAACATGTGACATCCCCGGAGCCCCAGTGTCAGCAAGTGACATCCCCGAAGCCACAGAGTCAGCAAGTGACATCCCCGAAGCCCCAGAGTAAGCAAGTGACATCCCCGGAGCCCTGGAGTAAGCAAGTGACATCCCCGAAGCCCCAGAGTCAGCAAGTGACATCCCCGGAGCCCCAGAGTAAGCAAGTGACATCCCCGGAGCCCCGGAGTAAGCAAGTGACATCCCGAAGCCCCAGAGTCAGGAAGTGACATCCCTGGAGCCCCAGAGTCAACAAGAGACATCCTAGAAGCCCCAGAGTCATCAAGTGACATCCCCGGAGCCCCAGAGTAAGCAAGTGACATCCCCGGAGCCCCAGAGTCAGCAAGTGACATCCCCGAAGCCCCAGACTCAGCAAGTGACATTCCTGGACCCCCAGATTCAACAAGTGACATCCCCGAAACCGCAGAGTCAGCAAGTGACATCCCTAGAGTCATCAAGAGACATCCCCAGAGTCCCAGAGTCAACAAGTGACATCCCCGGAGCTCCAGAGTTAACATGTGACATCCCCGGAGCCCCAGTGTCAGCAAGTGACATCCCCGAAGCCACAGAGTAAGCAAGTGACATCCCCGAAGCCCCAGTGTCAGCAAGTGACATCCCCGAAGCCCGAGAGTAAGCAAGTGACATCCACAGGCCCCAGAGTTTGCAAGAGACATCCCCGATGCCCCAGAGTCAGCAAGTAACACCCCCGGAGCCCCAGAGTCAACAAGTGACATCGCCGAAGCCACAGAGTCAGCAAATGACATCCCCGGAGCCCCAGATTCAACAAGTGATATCACCGGAGCCCCAGAGTCAACATGTGACATACCCGGAGCCCTAGAATCAGAAAGTGACAATTCCGGAGCCCCAGAGTCAGGAAGTGACAATTCCGGAGCCCCAGAGTCAGGAAGTGACATCCCCAGAGCCCCAGAGTCAGGAAATGACATCCCCGGAGCTCCAGAGTCAGGAAGTGACATCCCTGGAGCCCCAGAGTCAGGAAGTGACATCCCTGGAGCCCCAGAGTCAGCAAGTGACATCCCCGGAGCCCCAGATTCAACAAGTGACATCCCGGGAGCCCCAGAGTCATCAAGTAACATCCCCGGAGCCCCAGAGTAAGCAAGTGACAACCCCGGAGCCCCAGAGTCAGCAAGTGACATCCCCGGAGCCTCAGAGTCAACAAGTGACATCCCCGGAGCCCCAGAGTAAGCAAGTGACATCCCCGGAGCCCTGGAGTAAGCAAGTGACATCCCCGAAGCCCCAGAGTCAGCAAGTGACATCCCCGGAGCCCCAGAGTAAGCAAGTGACATCCCCGGAGCCCCGGAGTAAGCAAGTGACATCCCCGAAGCCCCAGAGTCAGGAAGTGACATCCCTGGAGCCCCAGAGTCAACAAGAGACATCCTAGAAGCCCCAGAGTCATCAAGTGACATCCCCGGAGCCCCAGAGTAAGCAAGTGACATCCCCGGAGCCCCAGAGTCAGCAAGTGAAATCCCCGAAGCCCCAGACTCAGCAAGTGACATTCCTGGACCCCCAGATTCAACAAGTGACATCCCCGAAACCGCAGAGTCAGCAAGTGACATCCCTAGAGTCATCAAGAGACATCCCCAGAGTCAACAAGTGACATCCCCGGAGCTCCAGAGTTAACATGTGACATCCCCGGAGCCCCAGTGTCAGCAAGTGACATCCCGGAAGCCACAGAGTAAGCAAGTGACATCCCCGAAGCCCCAGTGTCAGCAAGTGACATCCCCGAAGCCACAGAGTCAGCAAATTACATCTCCGGAGCCCCAGATTCAACAAGTGATATCACCGGAGCCCCAGAGTCAACATGTGACATCTCCGGAGCCCCAGAGTCAGCAAGTGACATCCCCGGAGCCCTAGAATCAGAAAGTGACAATTCCGGAGCCCCAGAGTCAGGAAGTGACAATTCCGGAGCCCCAGAGTCAGGAAGTGACATCCCTAGAGCCCCAGAGTCAACAAGTGACATCCCCGGAGCTCCAGAGTTAACATGTGACATCCCCGGAGCCCCAGTGTCAGCAAGTGACATCCCCGAAGCCACAGAGTCAGCAAGTGACATCCCCGAAGCCCCAGAGTCAGCAAGTGACATTCCTGGACCCCCACATTCAACAAGTGACATCCCCGAAGCCGCAGAGTCAGCAAGTGACATCCCCGAAGCCGCAGAGTCAGCAAGTGACATCCCCAGAGTCATCAAGAGACATCCCCAGAGCCCCAGAGTCAATAAGTGAAATCCCTGAAGCCCCAGAGTCAGCAAGTGACAGCCCCGGGGCCCCAGAGTCAGAAAGTGACATCCCAGAAGCCCCAGAGTCAGCAAGTGAGATCCCCAAAGCCCCAGAGTCAGTAAGTGACATCCCCAAAGCCCCAGAATCAGCAAATGACAACCCCAGATCCCCAGAGTCCGCAAGTGACATCACTGTAGCCCCAGACTCAGCAAGCGACATCCTCGAGGCCCCAGAGTCAGCAAGTGACATCCCCGGAGCCCCAGAGTCAGCGAAAGACATGCCCAAAGTCGCAGAGTCAGCAAATGACATCCAGAGGCCCTAGAGTCAGCATCAGACATCCCCAGAGTCACCAAATAACATCCCAGAGCCCGGGACTCAGCAACGGACACACTCATGGTCAGCAAGAGACATCCCAGAGCCCCAGAGTCAGCAAGAGACATCCCCGAAGCCCGAGAGTAAGCAAGTGACATCCACAGGCCCCAAAGTTAGCAAGAGACATCCCTGATGCCACAGAGTCAGCAAGTAACACCCCCGGAGCCCGAGAGTCAACAAGTGACATCCCCGAAGCCACAGAGTCAGCAAATGACATCCCCGGAGCCCCAGAGTCAGCAAGTGATATCCCCGGAGCCCCAGAATCAGAAAGTGACAATTTCGGAGCCCCAGAATCACAAAATGACAATTTCGGAGCCCCAGAGTCAGGAAGTGACATCCCTGGAGCCCCAGAGTCAGGAAGTGACATCCCCGGTGCGCCAGAGTCAGCAAGTGACATCCCCGAAGCACCAGAGTCAGCAAGTGACATCCCCGAAGCCCCAGAGTCAGCAAGTGACATCCCCGGAGCCCCAGAGTCAGCAAGTGACATCCCCGAAGCCCCAGAGTTAGCAAGAGATATCCCCGGAGCCCCAGAGTCAGCAAGTGACATCCCTGGAGCCCCAGACTTAGCAAGCAACATCCCTGAAGCCCCAGATTCAGGAAGTGACATCCCCGGAGACGCAGAGTCAGCAAGTGACATCCAGAGGCCCCAGAGTCAGTAAGTGATATCCAGAGGCCCCAGAGCCAGCAAGTGACATCCCCGGAGCCCCAGAATCAGAAAGTGACAATTTCGGAGCCCCAGAATCAGAAAGTGACAATTTCGGAGCCCCAGAGTCAGGAAATGACATACCCGGAGACCCAGAGTTAGTAAGTGACATCCCCGGAGCCCCAGAGTCAGGAAGTGACATCCCTGGAGCCCCAATGTCAGGAAGTGACATCCCCGGAGCCCCAGAGTCAGCAAGTGACATCCCCGAAGCACCAGAGTCAGCAAGTGACATCCCCGAAGCCCCAGAGTCAGCAAGTGACATCCCCGGAGCCCTAGAGTCAGCAAGTGGCATCCCCGAAGCCCCAGCGTTAGCAATAGATATCCCCGGAGCCCCAGAGTCAGCAAGTGACATCCCTGGAGCCCCAGACTTAGCAAGCAACATCCCTGAAGCCCCAGATTCAGGAAGTGACATCCCCGGAGCCCCAGAGTCAGCGAAAGACATGCCCGGAGCCGCAGAGTCAGCAAGTGACATCCAGAGGCCCCAGAGTCAGTAAGTGACATCCAGAGGACCCAGATTCAGCAAGAGACATCCCCAGAGCCCCAGAGTCACCAAGTGACATTCTAGAGCCCTGGATTCGGCACGGGACACACCCAGGGTCAGCAAGAGATATCCCAGGGGCCCCAGAGTCAGCAAGGGACATCCAAGAGCCCCAGAGTCAGCAAGTGACATCCCCAAAGCCGAGAGTAAGCAAGTGACATCCACAGGCCCTAGAGTTAGGCCTCATGCACACGACCGTAGCCATGTGCACTGCCGTGATTTTCGGGTAGACCGGCAGCTGGCGGTCAGCCGCGAGCCGCCTGCAAATAGCGGGCCATGCACATGGCCGCGGCCATTATTTTCAATGAGCCCGGACCGCAGAACACGATCGTAATAAGACATGTCCATTCTTTCTGCGGTGCGGGCTTCCGGGCCATGCAAGGACTGTAAAAACTACGGTCGTGTGCATGGCCCCATAGAAATGAATGGGGCCGCAATTCTCCCGTGGATTTTCGGGGAAATTGCGGCCGCAAATGCACATTCGTGCGCATGAGGCCATAGCAAGAGACATCCCCGATGCCCCAAAGTCAGCAAGTAACAACCCTGGATCCCCAGAGTCAGCAAGTGACATCCCCGAAACCACAAGACATAGCCCCAGAGTCACCAAGTGACATACCAGAGCCCTGGACGCAGCAAGGGACACACCTAGGGTCACCAAGAGACATCCCAGGGGCCCCAGAGTCAGCAAGGGTCATCCCAGAGCCCCAGAGTCAGCAAGTGACATCCCCCAAGCCCGAGAGTAAGCAAGTGACATCCACAGGCCCCAGAGTTAGCAAGAGACATCCCCGATGCCCCAGAATCAGCAAGTAACACCCCCGGAGCCCCAGAGTCAACAAGTGACATCCCCGAAGCCCCAGAGTCAGAAAGATACATCCCAGGAGCCCCAGAGTCAGCAAGTGATATCCCCGAAGCCCCAGAGTCAGCAAGTGACAACCCCGTAGCCCCAGATTCAACAAGTGACATCCCCAGAGACCCAGAGTACGGCCTCATGCACACGACCGTAAAAACTCCAGTTATTACGGGTCGTAATTACGACCCGTAATAACGGGCTCATAGACTTCTATTGGCGACGGGTGCCTTCCCGTTTTCTCACGGGAAGGTGCCCGTGCCGTTGAAAAAGATAGAACATGTCCTATTTCAGGCCGTAATAACGGCACGGACAGTCCATAGAAGTCTATATGGAGCTCTCGTAATGACGGGTGGCTACATGTGTGCACCCGTCATTACGGGAGCGTTGCTAAGCGACGTCAGTAAATAGTCACTGTCCAGGGAGCTGAAAGAGTTAACTGATCGGCAGTAACTCTTTCAGCACCCTGGACAGTGACTACCGATCAGTATAAACCTGTAAAAAATAAAAATAAAAGACGTTCATACTTACCGACAACTTCCTGCTTCCTCCAGTCCGGTCTCCCGCCCGTTGCCTTGGTGACGCGTCCCTCTCGACATCCGGCCCGACGTCCTGGATGACGTTTCAGGCCATGTGACCGCTGCAGCCAATCACAGGTCAATCACAGGCTGCAGCGGTCACATGGCCTGCCGCGTCATCCAGGGATGTCGGGCTGGATGTGAAGAGAGGGACGCGTCACCAAGACAACGGCCGGGTAAGTATGAATTTCTTTAACTTTTATTACAGAAAGGGCTGTCCCTTCTCTCTATCCTGCACTGATAGAGAGAAGGGGCTGCCGATTAGTGCAGTGCTATTTTGCCGCCAAAAACGTGCCCGTAAATACGGGTGGAATACGGGTGACACCGGACCCATATTTACGGGCACGGGTTCGTAAATACTGGTGCAAAACGGGTGGAATACGTGTGACACCGGACCCGTATTTACGCCAGTATTTACGGGTGGGAAAAAATACGGTCGTGTGCATGAGGCCTAATAAGCAAGTCAATTACAGAGAAAACAACAAAGCGCACAATAGTGCATGAAACTGTGTATACGAGTGTGAACTGGGTGTAAGTTATGCTAACATTTTGAGGCTATGCAGGGAGCATAACATCCAGTAAAGCAGAATCCAGGATACCTCGATGGTATAGTAGTGATAAGGTTCGGTTGCAGCCTAGGACCCGGTTTGAGAACTTAGCAGGAAGTCTCAATGTTGAAATGGAGAAGGTAAAAAAGAAGATAAAAAATGATACTCCATTTGTATGCCGAGTTTTTTCTATGACAACCGCGGATGCTAAACAAGTAAGACTATAAATCACAGCTATATTCTCCTCTTAAACCACCAATATAATAAGATTTTTAATATATAGATCTTTTTACAGATGTTTTAATTAACTTTTTAATCAACATACATACGTTTTTTAAGATTACATTTTTAACTAAAATAATAAAATCTTAATCATTATTTATTATATAATCACTGCTAGTCAAAATATTTTTAAACACCAACACAAACATATTTTATTTAACTGTTTGTAATTATTTGTATTTGTTTTTATATGTATGTTTACCAGACTTGACCTGTATACCTGACCCGGTAGTTGTAACCTCAAACCGACCTTTAACTCGGTTATTTAACCGACACCCCACCCCTCTATTCATTTGTATTCTACCTGAGGAAGAAACCGGTCCGGTTTCGAAACATTCTGCTGTTGTTTTATATACTTGTCTAATAAACCTTTCAACTACTTACCTTGTCTTCATCCATGAGACAAATGGATCGTATTCAGCACGGATGACACTCCGATCGGCAGCGCCTGGAAAATACCCGTTCCTTCTTTTTTACCTTCTCCATTTAAACATTGAGACTTCCTGCTAAATTCTCAAACCGGGTCCTAGGCTGCAACCGAACCTTATCACTACTATACCATCGAGGTGTCCTGGATTCTGCTTTACTGGATGTTATGCTCCCTGCATAGCCTCAAAATCTTAGCATAACTTACACCCAGTTCACACTCGTATACACAGTTTCATGCACTATTGTGCGCTTTGTTGTTTTTTCTGTCATTGTCTAGCTACGTCTATGGGATTGTCTCTGGTACTCATAGATTGAACCCAAGTGTTCTCTTCGAAGCAGCAAAAATAGTCCTTGGAACACCCCAAAGAAAAAGGAAAATCACCTGCACCAACCGACAGCTGACTATCTATAACGAGGGAACATTTTAAACACCGAAAAGAGTCCCGAGAGAGACTCATAAAACAACTGACTGCAAGTAATCCCTTTTATCCGCCTACAAACTGATTTTGATACTGTGGAATTTAATGATGAGGATTCACAAAAAATGATTGATCTTTTCAATGAGTTA
The DNA here is from genome assembly GCF_050947455.1 of Rhinoderma darwinii. Lineage (NCBI taxonomy): Eukaryota > Metazoa > Chordata > Amphibia > Anura > Rhinodermatidae > Rhinoderma > Rhinoderma darwinii. The sequence goes on from NW_027461776.1 coordinate 518,164, forward strand.
GAAGACACATCTAGATTAGAAATGCAACATCATATTGATGTAATGTTTTTATCTATCTATTTAAAAGAAAAAATGACACCAAGAGGGCTTAGAATGCCTTTCTCATCTACATTCAAAGATGATATTATCTTCACAACAGATTGGGAAGAATTTATGGAAGAATGCACGAGGGCGATGATCATGGGTTGTTATCCAAAAGGAAAATGCTTTGTGTTAAACTCACCAGTAGAATTGAAACAATTATAGAGCAACTTAAAATATATTCCAAACATCAAGAGTTTCATCACATCAATCATAATATTAATAATAGCATTTTTAAATCTGAACAGGATCTAATTGAAAAAAAGACTAACAAACTTACCAGAGATAGAATAGACTATCAAACTAACCAAATTAGATCTTGGAACAAACACCCTTCCCAATATTCTCTTCCCCAACTAGACCCCAAAAAAATTGAACTAGAAAAAAGATTTGAAGCTATCCAATCACGTAGAATTTTCCTTAACAGCAAATTTGGCAAATTAAATCAGGGAAATTCATCAACCAACAAACCCAAACCAATAGAACAAAATAACAAAAATGTAAATCTGGTTAACCCTGGCTCTTCCGACTCCTTGGCATCTCCAAATCCATCCGTAGGAAAATCATCAATTGACATGTCTATATTGACGGTTCACAATTCACCCGACAATTCCCCAACTAGAACCCAATCCAATCCCTCCCATTCCTACCTGACCAATACACATACACCTTCCCCCAATCCTTCATCGCTGTGTTCCATCGACTGTCCCCTCTCCTCGGGAACCAATATTATTGACAACACTAAAGCTGGCTCGAATATGTCCATTCCATTCCTAGCTTCTGCATTTTCTACCCATTTAGAAGAGCCTATACCTTCCAGTTCTCAACCTTCACTTTTTTTTAGAGCTAAGCCCCCCGTCCAACCCACAAATGTTAACAATCACTCATTTTTTTAACCCCAAAAAAAGAAAAAACGATATAGAGGAACTAGGGGAGGCAAAAAGAAAAAAATAATAATGACCTCCCCCACACAACAAACTTCTATTTTCAATCTTTCGAATCATATTCTAAACGACTCAGAAAAGTCACTCCTGAACAAGGGTTTGGCTTTCTGTCCAACTGCCAGTACCAAAGGCTTTGAATTATTCTTAGATCTACACAGATTTACTAGGAAACGAACACTCCACAGACACTTTCAAATCAAAGCTACAAAAAATAACTCTTCCAATACAGATGATGCCAATAAGGTAAATGCTTCCTCAGACACACCCGAGTTATTTAGACACACAGATCTCAAACCCACATCCAAGTTCTATCCTTTGGGTAACCAAGGACATGTCATTAACACCTTCCATCATCTAGTTCTTAAAGATTTGGAGAAGTTAGACTCATATAGAATCCGTGGGAAAAATAACTTAACTTCTAAAGAGAAATTAGCTCTAAAAAATGTAAAAAATAATGATCAAATAGTCATTCGATCAGCAGACAAGTGAGGGGTACAGTAGTGCAAAATATTATGGATTATCATGCAGAAGCCATGAAAATGTTATCAGATAGGAACTATTATACTAGCCTCGCCCACAATCCACTATCGACAATCATGGAGAACCTCAAAATCATGGTCAATCAAGCCTTTTCCAATCACATCCCCAATAAAAATGAAAAAAATTATCTGATTCCGTTAAACACCAACATGCCTTTTTTCTATCATCTACCAAAAATACATAAAAATCCAACCAATCCCCCAGGTAGAGCCATTATATCAGGTATGCAATCTCCCACCTGCCATCTCTCCCAGTATCTGGATTTTATCTGTGATGAGTTCCCCAGCTTCCTCAAAGATTCAACACAACTGAAAAAGGACCTAAACAAAATTTAGATCAAAGAAAATGTACTATTTATCACCCTAGATGTGACTTCACTTTACAGCAATATTGAACATACATTAGGCATAGAAAACCTGAAAACAAGATTAGAGAGAGATGCTGAACTACTCGCTGCACAAACCGACTTTCTATGGAAGAGTGTGGAATTCATCCTAAAAAATAATATCTTTACCAGAAATTATACCATCAAATAAAAGGTACAGCGATGGGGGCGCGAGTAGCACCCAGTTATGCAAACATTTTTATGGGAATGTTTGAGGAAGAACACATCTGGCAACACCCGTGGGCAACCACTAACATTTGATTATTTAGGAGATATATTGACGACCTGTTCTTGATTTGGGAAGGTGATTTTGCAACAGACACTAAATAACAATACTTGGGGGATAAATGTTACTTTTAATATACAGCCGACTGAAATTGATTTTTTAGATCTTACCATAGCCAAAACAACAAATAAAATTATTACCCGCACACATTTAAAAAAAAAGTTGACAGCAACAGCTATCTGGATTATAAGAGCAGCCATTATCTGAAATGGCTAAAAAATATACCATAAAGCCAGTACAAGAGGATCCGAAAAAACTGTACAGTAAACAAAGACTTCAATAATCAAAGCCGCATTCTGCATAAACGGTTTAAAGAAAAAAACTACCCACAGACACTCCTTTCAGACGCATATAAAAAGACAGTCGTTTTAAACCAACAAGATTGCCTACCCACCAATGACATAGCATCACATAGAACCGAAGAGAATAACACAATTGGCACAAAAAAGGTGAAGGAAAAACATAAAAGTTCTTTTTCCTTCAATTTTATAACAAAATATAACTCAGCACACAAAATTATAAAAGATATTATGAATAGACATTGGCATATTCTACGTGTTGACCCCTTTTTAAAAAATAGTTTACCAATGAAATCGATAATAACATTCAAAGAGCAAAAACTGTTAAAAATATCTTGGCACCCAGCCGGATACATTTTTCTGGTAAACAAGAAACATCTCAACAAATTTGAGCTAATCCATGTTTATATACAAAAGGGAGCACAAAATGCAGAAAAAAGAGATGCTTATGCTGCTCCAGCATACTCTCCAGCATACTCTCCAGCATAGCATACTCTCCAGCATACTCTCCAGCATACTCTTCAGCATACTCTCCAGCATAGCATACTCTCCAGCACACTCTCCAGCATACTCTCCAGCATACTCTCCAGCATAGCATACTCTCCAGCACACTCTCCAGCATACTCTCCAGCATACTCTCTAGCATACTCTCCAGCATACTCTCCAGCATAGCATACTCTCCAGCATACTCTCCAGCATACTCTCCAGCATACTCTCCAGCATAGCATACTCTCCAGCACACTCTCCAGCATACTCTCCAGCATACTCTCCAGCATAGCATACTCTCCAGCATACTCTCCAGCATACTCTCCAGCATACTCTCCAGCATAGCATACTCTCCAGCACACTCTCCAGCATACTCTCCAGCATACTCTCCAGCATAGCATACTCTCCAGCATACTCTCCAGCATACTCTCCAGCATTCTCTCCAGCATACTCTCCAGCATAGCATACTCTCCAGCATACTCTCCAGCATACTCTCCAGCATAGCATACTCTCCAGCATACTCTCCAGCATAGTCTCCAGCATACTCTCCAGCATAGCATACTCTCCAGCATACTCTCCAGCATAGCTTACTCTCCAGCACACTCTCCAGCATACTCTCCAGCATACTCTCAAGCATAGCATACTCTCCAGCATACTCTCCAGCATACTCTCCAGCATAGCATACTCTCCAGCATACTCTCCAGCATACTCTCCAGCATACTCACCAGCATACTCACCAGCATACTCTCCAGCATACTCACCAGTATACTCACCAGCATACTCACCAGCATACTCTCCAGCATAGCATACTCTCCAGGACACTCTCCAGCATACTCTCCAGCATACTCTCCAGCATAGCATACTCTCCAGCTTACTCTCCAGCATACTCTCCAGCATACTCTCCAGCATAGCATACTCTCCAGCATACTCTCCAGCATACACTCCAGCATACTCTCCAGCATACTCTCCAGCATACTCTCCAGCATACACTCCAGCATACTCTCCAGCATAGCATACTCTCCAGCACACTCTCCAGCATACTCTCCAGCATACTCTCCAGCATACTCTCCAGCATACTCTCCAGCATAGCATACTCTCCAGCATACTCTCCAGCATACTCACCAGCATACTCACCAGCATACTCTCCAGCATACTCTCCAGCATACTCACCACACACATTTTTCGATCCAATCAAACGAAAAATGAATATAAAATTGAAACACATCTAAACTGTCAATCAAATTATGTCATATATCTCATTAATTGTATTTGTGGTCTCCAATACGTGGGAAGAACCGTGCAACCTTTACATTGTCGTTTAAACAAACATCGCTCTAATTGCAGAAAAAAATTCCCCCTACATAGTATTTCTAAACACTGCACTTTATTTCATAATGATGATTTTAAATGTTTTAGTATCATACCTATCGAACATATAAACGAAAGCCGAGTGGAGAGGTTCGATTCGCTCTGTAAAAGAGAAATCTTCTGGATCTATAAACTTAAGACCCTAAAACCAGATGGTCTTAATGAAATCACAGAGACAATAATTTATTTTTACGAATTTATTTTAGATGGGGTCTATTAGACATAAATAACTGATAAATTCATTATATATAACAATTTCCGCTAAATAACCCAGCAAGTGACATCCCCGGTGCCCCAGAGTCAATAAGTGACATGCCGAAGCCCCAGAGTCAGCAAGTGACAGCCCCAGGCCCCAGAGTCAGAAAGTGACATCCCAGAAGCCCCAGAGTCAGCAAGTGACATCCCCAAAGCCCCAGAATCAGCAAATGACAACCCCAGATCCCCAGAGTCAGCAAGTAACATCCCTGTAGCCCCAGACTCAGCAAGCGACATCCTCGAGGCCCCAGAGTCAGCAAGTGACATCCCCGGAGCCCCAGAGTCAGCGAAAGACATGCCCAAAGTCGCAGAGTCAGCAAATGACATCCAGAGGCCCTAGAGTCAGCATCAGACATCCCCAGAGTCACCAAATAACATCCCAGAGCCCTGGACTCCGCAACGGACACACTCAGGGTCAGAAAGAGACATCACAGAGCCCCAGAGTCAGCAAGAGACATCCCCGAAGTCCGAGAGTAAGCAAGTGACATCCACAGGCCCCAGAGATAGCAAGAGACATCCCCGATGCCCCAGAGTCAGCAAGTAACACCCCGAAGCCCCAGAGTCAGCAAGTGACATCCCCGAAGCCCCAGAATCAGCAAATGACATCCCCAGAGTCAGCAAGTGACATCCCTGTATCCCCAGACTCAGCAAGCGACATCCTCGAAGCCCGAGAGTAAGCAAGTGACATCCACAGGCCCCAGAGATAGCAAGAGACATCCCCGATGCCCCAGAGTCAGCAAGTAACACCCCGAAGCCCCAGAGTCAGCAAGTGACATCCCCGAAGCCCCAGAATCAGCAAATGACATCCCCAGATCCCAAGAGTCAGCAAGTGACATCCCTGTATCCCCAGACTCAGCAAGCGACATCCAGAGGCCCCAGAGTCAGCAACAGACATTCCCTGAGCCCCAGAGTCAGCAAGAGACATCCCCGAAACCCGAGAGTAAGCAAGTGACATCCACAGGCCCCAGAGTGAGCAAGTGACATCCCCGGAGCCCCAGAGTGAGCAAGTGACATCCCCGGAGTCCCAGAGTGAGCAAGTGACATCCCCAAAGCCCCAGAATCAGCAAATGACAACCCCAGATCCCCAGAGTCAGCAAGTAACATCCCTGTAGCCCCAGACTCAGCAAGCGACATCCTCGAGGCCCCAGATTCAGCAAGTGACATCCCCGGAGCCCCAGAGTCAGCGAAAGACATGCCCAAAGTCGCAGAGTCAGCAAATGACATCCAGAGGCCCTAGAGTCAGCATCAGACATCCCCAGAGTCACCAAATAACATCCCAGAGCCCTGGACTCCGCAACGGACACACTCAGGGTCAGAAAGAGACATCCCAGAGCCCCAGAGTCAGCAAGAGACATCCCCGAAGCCCGAGAGTAAGCAAGTGACATCCACAGGCCCCAGAGATAGCAAGAGACATCCCCGATGCCCCAGAGTCAGCAAGTAACACCCCGAAGCCCCAGAGTCAGCAAGTGACATCCCCGAAGCCCCAGAATCAGCAAATGACATCCCCAGATCCCCAGAGTCAGCAAGTGACATCCCTGTATCCCCAGACTCAGCAAGCGACATCCAGAGGCCCCAGAGTCAGCAACAGACATTCCCAGAGCCCCAGAGTCAGCAAGAGACATCCCCGAAACCCGAGAGTAAGCAAGTGACATCCACAGGCCCCAGAGTGAGCAAGTGACATCCCCGGAGCCCCAGAGTGAGCAAGTGACATCCCCGAAGTCCCAGAGTGAGCAAGTGACATCCCCGCTGCCCCAGAGTGAGCAAGTGTCATCCCCGGAGCCCCAGAGTGAGCAAGTGACATCCCCGGAGTCCCAGAGTGAGCAAGTGACATCCCTGAAGCCCCAGAATCAGCAAGTGACATCCCCAAAGCCCCAGAATCAGTAAGTGACATCCCCGGAGTGCCAGAGTCAGCAAGTGACATCCTGAAGTCCCAGAGTTAGCAAGAGATATCCCCGGAGACCCAGAGTCAGCAAGTGACATCCCCGGAGCCCCAGAGTCAGCAAGTGACATCCCGAAGCCCCAGAGTCAGGAAGTGACATCCCTGGAGCCCTAGAGTCAGCAAAAGACATGCCCAAAGCCGCAGAGTCAGCAAAAGACATCTCCAGAGCCCCAGAGTTACCAAGTGACATCCCAGAGCCCTGGACTCGGCAAGAGACACCCCCATGGTCAGCAAGAGACATCCCAGGGGCCCCAAAGTCAGCAAGGGACATCCCAGAGGCCCCAAAGTCAGCAAGGGACATCCCCGAAGCCCCAGACTCTGCAAGTAACACCCCTGGAGCCCCAGAGTCAGCAAGTGATATCCCCGGGGCTCCAGAGTCAGTAAGTGACATCCCCGAAGCCCCAGAGTCAGCAAGTGACATCCCCGAAGCCCCAGAATCAGCAAATGACATCCCTGGAGCCCCAAAGTCAGCAAGTGACATCCCTGGAGCCCCAGACTCAGCAAGTGACATCCTCGAGGCCCCAGAGTCAGGAAGTGACATCCCCGGAGCCCCAGAGTCAGCGAAAGACATGACTAAAGCTGCAGAGTCACCAAGTAACATCCCAGAGCCCTGGACTCAGCAAGTCAACAGACACCTACAGAGCCAGCAAGAGACATCCATGGGGCCCCAGAGTCAGCAAGGGACATCCCAGAGCCCCAGAGTCAGCAAGTGATGTCCCTGAAGCCCGAGACTAAGTAAGGGACATCCACAGGCCCTAGAGTTAGCTGAAGACATCCCCGAAGTCCCAGAGTCAGCAAATCAGAGCCCCAGAGTGAGCAAGAGATATCCCCGGAGCCCCAGACTCAGCAAGTGACATCCCCAGACTCCATAGTGAGCAAGAGATATCCCCGGAGCCCCAGAGTCAACAAGTGAAATCCCCAGAGGCCCAGACTCAGCAAGTGACATCACCAGGCCCCAGAGTGAGCAAGGGCTATCCCTGGAGCCCCAGAGTTAGCAAGTGACATCCCAGTAGCCCCAGACTCAGCAAGTGACATCCCGGGGCCAAATAGTCAGAAAGTGATATCCCCTGAGCCCCTGAATTAGAAAAATACATGCTCAGAGCCCCAAAGTCAGCAAGTGACATCCAGAATCCCTAAAGTCAGCAAGAGACATCCCCGAAGCCCCAGAGTCAGCAAGTGACACCCCCGGGCCACAAACTTAGCAAGTGACATCCCAAGATACCCAGAGTAAGCAAGTGACATCTCCAGGCCCCAGAGTCAGCAAGTGATATCCCTGGAACCCCAGACTCAGCAAGCAACATCCCAGGGGCCCCAGAGTCAGCAAGTGACAGCCCAGAGCCCCAGAGTCAGCAAGTTACATCCCCGAAGCCAGAGATTCACAGCAAGTGACATTCACAGGCCCTAGAGTCAGCAAGAGACATCCCCGATGCCCCAGAGCCAGCAAGTGACATCCCCGGGGCGCCAGACTCAGCAAGTGACATCTCCGAAGCCCCAGAGTCAGCAAGTGGAAATCCCCGGAGCCCCAGACTCAGAAAGACACATCCTCAGAGCCCCAGACTCAGAAAGACACATCCTCAGAGCCCCAGACTCAGAAAGACACATCCTCAGAGCCCCAGACTCAGAAAGACACATCCTCAGAGCCCCAGACTCACCAAGTGACATTTCTGGAGCTACAGACATATCAAGTGACATCCCCAGGCCCCAGAGTCAGCAAGCGACATCCCGAGGGCCCCAGAGCCACCAAGTGACATCCCAGAGCCCCGGACTCATGAAGAGACACCCCCAGAGCCCCAGAGTCAGCAAGAGACATCCCTAGGCCCTAGAGTCAGCAAAAGACATCCCCGATGTCCCAGAGTAAGCAAGTAACATCCCCAGGGCCCCAAACCCAGCAAGTGACATACCCGAAGACCGAGAGTAAGCACGTGGAAATCCCCAGACTCAGAAAGAGACATCCTCAGGGCCCTAGACTCACCAAGTTACATTTCTGGAGCTACAGACATAGCAAGTGACATCCCAAGCCCCAGAGTCAGCAAGCGACATCCCGAGGGCCCCAGAGCCACAAAGTGACATCCCAGAGGCCCGGACTCATGAAGAGACACCCCCAGAGCCCCAGAGTCAGCAAGAGACATCCCAGGAGCCCCAGAGTCAACAAGTGACATCCCAGAGCCCCAGAGTCAGCAAGTGAAATCCCCAGAGTCAGCAAGTGACATCCCTAGGCCCTAGAGTCAGCAAAAGACATCCCCGATGCCCCAGAGTAAGCAAGTAACATCCCCGGGGCCCCAGACCCAGCAAGTGACATCCCCGTAGACCCAGAGTCAGCACGTGGAAATCCCCAGACTCAGAAAGAGACATCCTCAGGGCCCCAGACTCACCAAGTGACATTTCCGGAGCTACAGACAAATCAAGAGACATCCCCGGGCCCCAGACTCAGCAGATTACATTCCCGGGGCTCCAGACTCAGCTAAAGACATCTCTGGGGCCCCAGATGAGACATCCCTGGAGCCCTAGACTAAGAAAGTTGACATACTCAGATGACTCAGTAGGTGACATCACCAAAGCCCCAGACTCACCAAGCGACATCATCTCAGCCCCAGGCTCACAAAGTTACATCCCCGGAGACACAAACTCAGCAAGTGACATTCCCAGGGACCCCGACTCAGCAAATGACATCACCAGAGCCCCAGACTCACCAAGTGACATCACCAGAGCGCTCGACTTCCCAAGTGACATCACTAGCGCCACAGACTCACAAAGTGACATCCACAAAGCCCCAGAGTCAGCAAAAGACATGCTCAGAGCCTAAGAGTCAGCAAGTGACATCCAGAGTCCCTAAAGTCAGCAAGAGACATCCCCGGAGCCCCAGAGTCAGCAAGTGACACCCCTGGGGCCACAAACTCAGCAAGTGACATCCCCAGAGCCCCAGAGTCAGCAAGAGAAATCCCCGGAGCAACAGAGTGAGCAAATGACATCCCCAGAGCAACCGAGTGAGCAAGTGACATCCCTGGAGCCCCAGAGTTGGCAAGTGCTATCCCCTGAACCCCAGACTCAGCAAGTGACATTCCGAGGATGCCAGAGCCACCAAGTGACATCCCAGAGCTCCGGACGCATGAAGAGACACCCCCAGAGCCCCAGAGTCAGCAAGTGACATCCCAGGGCCCCATACTCAGCAAGTGTCATCCCCGAAGCCCCAGAGTCATCAAGTGGAAATCTCCAGAGCCCCAGACTTAGAAAGAGACATCCTCAGAGCCCCAGACTCACGAAGTGAGATTTCCAGAGCTACAGACATAGCAAGAGACATTCCCGGGGCTCCAGACTCAGCTAAAGACATCTCTGGGGCCCCAGATGAAACATCCCTGGAGCCCTAGACTAAGAAAGTTGACATAATCAGTTGACTCAGTAGGTGACATCACCAAAGCCCTAGACTCACCAAGTGACATAATCTCAGCCCCAGGCTCACAAAGTGACATCCCCGAAGACACAAACTCAGCAAGTGACATCCTCGAAGCCCCAGTCTAAACAAATGACATCAGAGCCCCAGACTTACCAAGTGACATCACCAGAGCCCTCGACTTTCCAAGTGACATCACTAGTGCCCCAGACTCACAAAGTGACATCACCAAAGCCCCAGACTCAGCAAGTGACATTCCCTAGGGTCCCAGACTCACCAAGTAACATCCACAGACTCAGCAAGTTAAATCCTCAGAACCCCAGACTAACCAAGTGTAAAGCCCATAGCCCCAGACTCAGCAAGTGACATCCCCCTAGCCCCATACTCAGTAAGTGACATCCCCAGAGCTCATACAGGGGCCCTAAACTCACCAAGTGACATTCCCGAGTCACAGACTCACCAGGCAACATCCCCAAAGCCCCTGACTCAGCAAGTGACATCCTCATAGCCCCAGACTAAGCTAGTGACATCCCCAGTGTTCAAGACATAGCAAGTGACATCATGAGAGCCACAGACTCAGGAAGTTACATTCCCGGGGGCCCCAAACTCAGAAAGAGACATCCCCAAAGACCCAGACTAAGCAAGTGACTTCCCCGAGGCCCCAGACTCAGTAAGTGACATCCCCAGAGCCTCAGAATAAGCAAGTTACATTCCTGGGTGCCCCAGACTCGGCAAGTGACATTCCCAGAGCTACAGTCTCAGAAAGAGACATCCCGGGGGCCCCAAACTCAGTAATTGACATTCCTAGAGCTACAGACTCAGAAAGAGACATCACCGGAGACTCAGACTAAGCAAGTTACATACCCGAGGAACCAGATTCAGCAAGAGGTATTCCCAGTGCTGCAGACTCAGCAGGAGACATTCCCTGGGCCCCAGACTCAGCAAGAGAAATTCCCTGGGCCCCAGACTCAGCAAGAGAAATTCCCTGGGCCCCAGACTCAACAACTGACATCTACAAAGCTCCAGACTAAGCAAATGACATCTACAAAGCTCCAGACTAAGCAAATGACATCCCCCATGTCACTTGCTGAGCCCGGGGCCCTGGTTTGTCACTTGGTAAGTCTGGGGCCCTGGCCTCAGTAAGTGACACAACATAACTGGGGCTCCAGACTTAAAAAATTACAACGCCAGGGCCCCAGGATCTGGTTTCCCAGGCTAAGCAAATGACATCCTCGGGGCCCCTAATTTGCAGGTCGTGTCACACTGTGTGATCACGGATAGATTGCACTGTAAAGTGGCGGTTTGTACCCGGCAGTATGAAGAGCCTTTACTTGTTATTACTACTTATATTGTACCAGAAAGCAACGCCACTAATGGTCAAAACCTAAAATAAAACATGCATTAAATATGGCGCATCACAGTAATAAAAACACTACAGATCCTTGAGAAAGAGAGCGTTCATCCACAGCAAAATAAGAGAGTCCTCTCCGCCACATTCTGTAAAAAATCCTGTGATCGCAACATAAACTGATAGAACATCCTGAACAAAAGAATCGCAGCACTCGTCAGACGCCCTGCACCGTCCATTGTAAAAAACACCAACTCCACCAAGCATGGAAGAGGCCAAAACATCATGGAAAGTGTCCCGGGCCTGCGAAGGATGGTGTGAACCCCCTGTGTCACCAAGTCAGAGGTGTGGGGCTAAACCGGGGAGTGGAGTCTAAGGGGACCCCATGTATTCACCCTTTAACCCTTATACAGGGATCTTGACTTCGCTGCTGGGGAACTCCAGATCGCTACCCCAGAGTTGTCACCCTTGGCGACGCGCAACGTGACCAGGTGTGGTACAGAAACAGCAGTCGGTATGCAATGTCAGGTATAACCGAAGTGAGGGTAGGCTGCAGAGGTTCATTAGGGCTAACAAGCAAGAGGTCAGGGCAGGCGACAGGAGAGGATAGTTAATGGTACAGCAGCAACAACAACAGCAGCAAGAAGAGCAGCAGCAACAACAACAGCAGCAAGAAGAGCAGCAGCAACAACAACAGCAGCAAGAAGAGCAGCAGCAACAACAACAGCAGCAACAATAACAACAGCAACAACAACAGCAGCAAGAAGAGCAGCAGCAACAACAACAGCAGCAAGAAGAGCAGCAGCAACAACAACAGCAGCAACAATAACAACAGCAACAACAAGAGCAGCAAGAAGAGCAGCAACAACAGCAACAACAACAGCAGCAGAAACAACAGCAACAACAAGAGCAGCAACAACAGCAGCAACAATAACAACAGCAACAACAACAGCAGCAAGAAGAGCAGCAGCAGCAACAACAGCAGCAACAATAACAACAGCAACAACAAGAGCAGCAAGAAGAGCAGCAACAACAGCAGCAACAATAACAACAGCAACAACAACAGCAGCAAGAAGAGCAGCAGCAACAACAACAGCAGCAACAATAACAACAGCAACAACAAGAGCAGCAAGAAGAGCAGCAACAACAGCAGCAACAATAACAACAGCAACAACAACAGCAGCAACAACAACAGCAGCAAGAAGAGCAGCAGCAACAACAACAGCAGCAACAATAACAACAGCAACAACAAGAGCAGCAAGAAGAGCAGCAACAACAGCAGCAACAATAACAACAGCAACAACAGCAGCAACAACAGCAGCAGAAACAACAGCAAACACAAGAGCAGCAACAACAGCAGCAACAATAACAACAGCAACAACAACAGCAGCAAGAAGAGCAGCAGCAACAACAAGAGCAGCAAGAAGAGCAGCAACAACAGCAGCAGAAACAACAGCAACAACAAGAGCAGCAGCAGCAAGGGCAGAGGTTCTGCAGTAGCTGAGGTGTGTTATGAGGTTCTGCAGCAGCTAAGGTATTATCATGTTCTGCAGGATGTGCAGTATTATGTTCAACAGCAGCTGGGTATTATGAGGTTCTGTAGCAGCAAAGGTGTTTTAGGAGGTTCCGCAGAAGCTGAGATATGAGATATGATGTTCTGTAGCAGCTAAGGTGTGTATTATGATGTTCTGTAGCAGCTAAGGTGTGTATTATGATGTTCTGTAGCAGCTAAGGTGTGTATTATGATGTTCTGCAGCAGCTGAGGTGTGTATTATGATGTTCTGCAGCAGCTGAGGTGTGTATTATGATGTTCTGCAGCAGCTGAGGTGTGTATTATGATGTTCTGCAGCAGCTGAGGTGTATTAGCTGGGACACAACTGTTTAATACATAATGCAGCTGCTGAAGAACCTCTTTTGTAATAGAGGGGCACTACATGGCAGTTAATCAGTAGTTGGCAGATGAGAAGAAACCGAATGTTTCTTGCGGAAGAGATAAGCAGTGTCAGTGTGGCGCCGCTGGTCTCTATAATGGTTCTGACATCAGATGTTTATACAGAGAGTATTTACAGACAGGGGAATGATAATAATAATCAGTCCACCCGGCGGCGCCCTCCTCTTACATTTGACGCTATTCCCGTGCAGTCAGTGGAGTGTGCGGGGGAGGGGCTGAGAGAGAATCCGCTCCCTGATATACGGACAGCCCTGACAGCAGATATAACATCACAATATAATAATATAAAGCCAGGGGAGGTCGTAGACGGTTGTTTCTAGTGAGTGACAAATCGTGTCCATAGAAATTTACGGATCATCCCGGAAATCTCGTAACTATCGCTCCAGACGAAACGTTTATTGTAATCGCCACCTGCGAGCGGCACGCGTGTCCGGAGCCAAAATAATCAATTCATGTGGAGACTGCAAAGATCCGTACACGGCCTGACACCTCAGTCACAGATCTCTCACGCTGCAGCCTGATGTGTCTCCTCACAGATTGTCAGCTCTTGTGATCAGCATCCTCACTCCTCTCCTCAGATTGTCAGCTCTTGTGATCAGCGTCCTCACTCCTCTCCTCAGATTGTCAGCTCTTGTGATCAGCGTCCTCACTCCTCTCCTCAGATTGTCAGCTCTTGTGATCAGCGTCCTCACTCCTCTCCTCAGATTGTCAGCTCTTGTGATCAGCGTCCTCACTCCTCTCCTCAGATTGTCAGCTCTTGTGATCAGCGTCCTCACTCCTCTCCTCAGATTGTCAGCTCTTGTGATCAGCGTCCTCACTCATTATAGATTGTAAGCTCTTGTGATCAGCGTCCTCATTCCTCATAGATTGTAAGCTCTTGTGATCAGCGTACTCACTCTATATAGATTGTAAGCTCTTGTGATCAGCGTACTCACTCTATATAGATTGTAAGCTCTTGTGATCAGCGTACTCACTCATTATAGATTGTAAGCTCTTGTGATCAGCGTCCTCACTCATTATAGATTGTAAGCTCTTGTGATCAGTGTACTCACTCATTATAGATTGTAAGCTCTTGTGATCAGCGTCCTCATTCCTCATAGATTGTAAGCTCTTGTGATCAGCGTACTCACTCTATATAGATTGTAAGCTCTTGTGATCAGCGTCCTCACTCATTCTAGATTGTAAGCTCTTGTGATCAGCGTCCTCATTCCTCATAGATTGTAAGCTCTTGTGATCAGCGTCCTCATTCCTCATAGATTGTAAGCTCTTGTGATCAGCGTACTCACTGATTCTAGATTGTAAGCTCTTGTGATCAGCGTACTCACTCATTATAGATTGTAAGCTCTTGTGATCAGCGTACTCACTCATTCTAGATTGTAAGCTCTTGTGATCAGCGTACTCACTCATTATAGATTGTAAGCTCTTGTGATCAGTGTACTCACTCATTCTAGATTGTAAGCTCTTGTGATCAGCGTCCTCACTCATTATAGATTGTAAGCTCTTGTGATCAGTGTACTCACTCTATATAGATTGTAAGCTCTTGTGATCAGCGTCCTCACTCATTATAGATTGTAAGCTCTTGTGATCAGCGTCCTCACTCATTATAGATTGTAAGCTCTTGTGATCAGTGTACTCACTCTATATAGATTGTAAGCTCTTGTGATCAGCGTCCTCACTCATTATAGATTGTAAGCTCTTGTGATCAGCGTCCTCACTCATTATAGATTGTAAGCTCTTGTGATCAGCGTACTCACTCATTATAGATTGTAAGCTCTTGTGATCAGCGTACTCACTCATTATAGATTGTAAGCTCTTGTGATCAGTGTACTCACTCATTATAGATTGTAAGCTCTTGTGATCAGCGTCCTCACTCATTATAGATTGTAAGCTCTTGTGATCAGTGTACTCACTCTATATAGATTGTAAGCTCTTGTGATCAGCGTCCTCACTCATTCTAGATTGTAAGCTCTTGTGATCAGCGTCCTCACTCATTATAGATTGTAAGCTCTTGTGATCAGTGTACTCACTCATTCTAGATTGTAAGCTCTTGTGATCAGTGTACTCACTCTATATAGATTGTAAGCTCTTGTGATCAGTGTACTCACTCATTATAGATTGTAAGCTCTTGTGATCAGCGTCCTCATTCCTCAGATTGTAAGCTCTTGTGATCAGCGTCCTCATTCCTCATAGATTGTAAGCTCTTGTGATCAGTGTACTCACTCATTATAGATTGTAAGCTCTTGTGATCAGTGTACTCACTCATTATAGATTGTAAGCTCTTGTGATCAGCGTCCTCATTCCTCATAGATTGTAAGCTCTTGTGATCAGCGTCCTCACTCATTATAGATTGTAAGCTCTTGTGATCAGCGTCCTCACTCATTATAGATTGTAAGCTCTTGTGATCAGCGTCCTCACTCATTCTAGATTGTAAGCTCTTGTGATCAGTGTACTCACTCATTATAGATTGTAAGCTCTTGTGATCAGCGTCCTCACTCATTCTAGATTGTAAGCTCTTGTGATCAGCGTCCTCATTCCTCATAGATTGTAAGCTCTTGTGATCAGCGTACTCACTCATTCTAGATTGTAAGCTCTTGTGATCAGTGTCCTCATTCCTCATAGATTGTAAGCTCTTGTTATCAGCGTCCTCACTCATTATAGATTGTAAGCTCTTGTGATCAGCGTCCTCACTCATTATAGATTGTAAGCTCTTGTGATCAGCGTCCTCACTCATTATAGATTGTAAGCTCTTGTGATCAGCGTCCTCATTCCTCATAGATTGTAAGCTCTTGTGATCAGCGTCCTCACTCATTATAGATTGTAAGCTCTTGTGATCAGCGTCCTCACTCATTATAGATTGTAAGCTCTTGTGATCAGCGTCCTCACTCATTATAGATTGTAAGCTCTTGTGATCAGCGTACTCACTCATTATAGATTGTAAGCTCTTGTGATCAGCGTCCTCACTCATTATAGATTGTAAGCTCTTGTGATCAGTGTACTCACTCATTCTAGATTGTAAGCTCTTGTGATCAGCGTCCTCATTCCTCATAGATTGTAAGCTCTTGTGATCAGCGTACTCACTCATTCTAGATTGTAAGCTCTTGTGATCAGCGTCCTCATTCCTCATAGATTGTAAGCTCTTGTGATCAGCGTTCTCGCTCCTTTTGCACAGCGCTGCAGAATATGTGCCGCTATATTAGGACTATTAACAATTTGCGGTGCCGCCTCTGTTCTACTCTCACTTAACCCTTCATGTATAAGAATAAAACAAACAAATGACAGGACTGAGCTCACCTTGTCTCCACGTCCTCAGAGCTTCTCTCCTGCGGCTGTAGGGACCCCCCAATATATCATGGGGACCACGGTGTAAGTGTAAACCTTCTCCCGGGGTGCGCGGTAGATCCTGATTTGCTTCCTGTGATGCCCTCGCTTACATCCAAATTGGGACAGAAGTTTTCTCCTTTCTTTGGGGTAGTTTCGACAGTTCAGACTGATCCCCTCTCCCTGCGTCTCTGCTCCGTGTCCTGCAGCCCCAAAGAAAGGAAAGTCACATGAAGGATACAGAGAGCTGGGGGTGGGGGGAGGAGGGGGCCGCGTGTCTCCCTCAATCCAAAATAGCCCGGGTGTCGCTTACTGTGCACATTGCCTTTCATGTGGTGAAGGATCCGAGAGAGAGAAAGATAGAGAGATGAACAGAGGGGGCCGAGACACAGGGAGGGGTCAGCATTGGGGGGTTATTATACAGAAACATGACAGGTGCCCGGAGGAATGTCTGTAAGCGGCAGCAAAGCGACAAAAATGTGAATGAGCCGCTCCAGTCACAGCTGATAATACCCCGAGTCATGGCCTGGAAACATCACATACACCAAACCTCCCAACATTCACAAATCCCAAAGAGGGGCAACTCATGGGGCACAGAATTTTTTTTAACATTAAGCCACACCTCTGACCCTTTCACTACACACCTAGTTCCCTTTGTACGCCCACACAGTATCAAGTGCCCATAGTGTGCCCCACACAGTACACCACCTCTCTAGAGCCCCCATAATGTCCTTACGCAGTATAATGTCCCCATAGTGACGTCCCACAAGGTATAATGCCCTCATAGTGCCCCCTCACAGTATTACAGCCCCATAGTGCCCCCTCACAGCATAATGCCCCATTGTACCTCCCCACACAGTATAATGCCCCCATAGTGCCCCCTCACAGTATTACACCCTCATAGTGCCTCCCCACACAGTATAATGTCCCCATAGCTGCCTCCACACAGTATAATGTCCCCATAGCTGCCTCCACACATTATAATGCCCCCATAGCCTCCCCTACAGTATAATGTCCCCATAGCTGCCCCCACACAGTATAATGTCCCCATAGCTGCCTCTACACAGTATAATGCCCCCATAGCTGCCTCCACGCAATATAATGCCCCCATAGCTGCCCCACACAGTATAATGTCCCCATAGCTGCCTCCACACAGTATAATGTCCCCATAGCTGCCTCCACACAGTATAATGTCCCCATAGCTGCCCCACACAGTATAATGTCCCCATAGCTGCCTCCACACAGTATAATGTCCTCATAGCTGCCCCCACAGTATAATGTCCCCATAGCTGCCCCACACAGTATAATGTCCCCATAGCTGCCTCCACACAGTATAATGTCCCCATAGCTGCCTCCACACAGTATAATGTCCCCATAGCTGCCTCCACACAGTATAATGTCCCCATAGCTGCCTCCACACAGTATAATGTCCCCATAGCTGCCTCCACACAGTATAATGTCCCCATAGCTGCCTCCACACAGTATAATGTCCCCATAGCTGCCTCCACACAGTATAATGCCCCCATAGCTGCCCCACACAGTATAATACCCCCATAGCTGCCTCCACACAGTATAATGCCCCCATAGCTGCCCCCACACAGTATAATGCCCCCATAGCTGCCTCCACACAGTATAATGTCCCCATAGCTGCCTCCACACAGTATAATGTCCCCATAGCTGCCTCCACACAGTATAATGTCCCCATAGCTGCCTCCACACAGTATAATGTCCCCATAGCTGGCCCACACAGTATAATGTCCCCATAGCTGCCTCCACACAGTATAATGTCCCCATAGCTGCCTCCACACAGTATAATGCCCCATAGCTGCCTCCACACAGTATAATGTCCCCATAGCTGCCTCCACACAGTATAATGTCCCCATAGCTGGCCCACACAGTATAATGTCCCCATAGCTGCCTCCACACAGTATAATGCCCCATAGCTGCCCCCACACAGTATAATGCCCCATAGCTGCCTCCACACAGTATAATGCCCCCATAGCTGCCCCCACACAGTATAATGTCCCCATAGTGACGTCCCACAAGGTATAATGCCCTCATAGTGCCCCCTCACAGTATTACAGCCCCATAGTGCCCCGCCACAGTATAATGCCCCCGTAGTGCCCCCTCACAGCATAATGCCCCATTGTACCTCCCCACACAGTATAATGCCCCCATAGTGCCCCCTCACAGTATTACACCCTCATAGTGCCTCCCCACACAGTATAATGCCCCCATAGCTGCCCCCACACAGTATAATGTCCCCATAGCTGCCTCCACACAGTATAATGCCCCCATAGTGCCCCCTCACAGTATTACACCCTCCTAGTGCCTCCCCACACAGTATAATGTCCCCATAGCTGCCTCCACACAGTATAATGTCCCCATAGCTGCCTCCACACAGTATAATGTCCCCATAGCTGCCTCCACACAGTATAATGTCCCCATAGCTGCCTCCACACAGTATAATGTCCCCATAGCTGCCTCCACACAGTATAATGTCCCCATAGCTGCCTCCACACAGTATAATGCCCCCATAGCTGCCTCCACACAGTATAATGTCCCCATAGCTGCCTCCACACAGTATAATGCCCCATAGCTGCCTCCACACAGTATAATGTCCCCATAGCTGCCTCCACACAGTATAATGTCCCCATAGCTGGCCCACACAGTATAATGTCCCCATAGCTGCCTCCACACAGTATAATGCCCCATAGCTGCCTCCACACACTATAATGTACCCATAGCTGCCTCCACACAGTATAATGCCCCATAGCTGCCTCCACACAGTATAATGCCCCCATAGTGCCCCCTCACAGTATTACACCCTCCTAGTGCCTCCCCACACAGTATAATGTCCCCATAGCTGCCTCCACACAGTATAATCTCCCCATAGCTGCCTCCACACAGTATAATGTCCCCATAGCTGCCTCCACACAGTATAATGTCCCCATAGCTGCCTCCACACAGTATAATGTCCCCATAGCTGCCTCCACACAGTATAATGTCCCCATAGCTGCCTCCACACAGTATAATGCCCCCATAGCTGCCTCCACACAGTATAATGTCCCCATAGCTGCCTCCACACAGTATAATGCCCCATAGCTGCCTCCACACAGTATAATGTCCCCATAGCTGCCTCCACACAGTATAATACCCCCATAGCTGCCTCCACACAGTATAATGCCCCCATAGCTGCCTCCACACAGTATAATGTCCCCATAGCTGCCTCCACACAGTATAATGTCCCCATAGCTGCCTCCACACAGTATAATGCCCCATAGCTACCCCCACACAGTATAATGTCCCCATAGCTACCCCCACACAGTATAATGTCCCCATAGCTGCCTCCACACAGTATAATGCCCCCATAGCTGCCTCCACACAGTATAATGTCCCCATAGCTGGCCCCACACAGTATAATGTCCCCATAGCTGCCTCCACAGTATAATGCCCCCATAGCTGCCGCCACACAGTATAATGCCCCCATAGCTGCCTCCACAGTATAATGCCCCCATTGCTGCCTCCACACAGTATAATGCCCCCATAGCTGCCTCCACAGTATAATGCCCCCATAGCTGCCTCCACACAGTATAATGCCCCCATAGCTGCCTCCACACAGTATAATGTCCCCATAGCTGCCCCACACAGTATAATGTCCTCATAGCTGCCTCCACACAGTATAATGTCCCCATAGCTACCCCCACACAGTATAATGTCCCCATAGCTGCCTCCACACAGTATAATGCCCCCATAGCTGCCTCCACACAGTATAATGTCCCCATAGCTGGCCCACACAGTATAATGTCCCCATAGCTGCCTCCACACAGTATAATGCCCCATAGCTGCCTCCACACACTATAATATACCCATAGCTGCCTCCACACAGTATAATGCCCCCATAGCTGCCCCCACACAGTATAATGTCCCCATAGCTGGCCCACACAGTATAATGTCCCCATAGCTGCCTCCACACAGTATAATGTCCCCATAGCTGCCCCCACACAGTATAATGTCCCCATAGCTGAACCCACACAGTATAATGCCCCCATAGCTGCCACCACACAGTATAATGTCCCCATAGCTGCCTCCACACAGTATAATGTCCCCATAGCTGCCTCCACACAGTATAATGTCCCCATAGCTGCCCCCACACAGTATAATGTCCCCATAGCTGCCCCACACAGTATAATGTCCCCATAGCTGCCACCACACAGTATAATGTCCCCATAGCTTCCTCCACACAGTATAATCTCCCCATAGCTGCCTCCACACAGTATAATGCCCCCACAGCTGCCTCCACACAGTATAATGCCCCCATAGCTGCCTCCACACAGTATAATGCCCCCATAGCTGCCTCCACACAGTATAATGCCCCCATAGCTGCCTCCACACAGTATAATGCCCCATAGCTGCCTCCACACAGTATAATGTCCCCATAGCT
Organism: Rhinoderma darwinii; assembly: GCF_050947455.1. NCBI lineage: Eukaryota > Metazoa > Chordata > Amphibia > Anura > Rhinodermatidae > Rhinoderma > Rhinoderma darwinii. The sequence continues at coordinate 539,196 of NW_027461776.1, forward strand.
GCCCCCACACAGTATAATGTCCCCATAGCTGCCCCACACAGTATAATGTCCCCATAGCTGCCCCCACACAGTATAATGTCCCCATAGCTGCCCCCACACAGTATAATGTCCCCATAGCTGCCCCCACACAGTATAATGCCCCCATAGCTGCCCCACACAGTATAATGTCCCCATAGCTTCCTCCACACAGTATAATGTCCCCATAGCTGCCTCCACACAGTATAATGTCCCCATAGCTGCCCCCACAGTATAATGTACCCATAGCTGCCCCACACAGTATAATGCCCCCATAGCTGCCTCCACACAGTATAATGCCCCCATAGCTGCCTCCACACAGTATAATGCCCCCATAGCTGCCTCCACACAGTATAATGCCCCCATAACTGCCCCCACACAGTATAATGTCCCCATAACTGCCCCCACACAGTATAATGTCCCCATAGCTGCCTCCACACAGTATAATGCCCCCATAGCTGCCTCCACACAGTATAATGCCCCCATAGCTGCCCCACACAGTATAATGTCCCCATAGTGACTCCTTGTTAGGAAAGTTTTATTATAAATTTATTCTTACTTCATGTAATAGATAATAAATGTGCATGCAGGTTTCTCAGAAAATACTTTAGTTGACAAAGAGTTAAATATGTTGTACTCTTAAAGAGGCTCTGTCACCAGATTTTGCAGCCCCTATCTGCTCTTGCATGTGATCGGCGCTGCAATGTAGATTACAGTAACGTTTTTATTTTTAAAAAACGAGCATTTTTGGCCAAGTTATGACCATTTTTGTATTTATGCAAATGAGGCTTGCAAAAGTCCAAGTGGGCGTACATCTGGGCGTGTATTGTGTGCGTACATCGGGGCGTGTATTATGTGTGTTACATCTGGGCGTGTATTATGTGTGTACATCTGGGCGTGTATTATGTGTGTTACATCTGGGCGTGTATTGTGTGTTACATCTGGGCGTGTATTATGTGTGTTACATCTGGGCGTGTATTGTGTGCGTACATCGGGGCGTGTATTATGTGTGTTACATCTGGGCGTGTATTATGTGTGTACATCTGGGCGTGTATTGTGTGTGTACATCGGGGTGTGTTTACTACTTTTACTAGCTGGGCGTTGTGTATAGAAGTATCATCCACTTCTCTTCACAACGCCCAGCTTCTGGCAGTGCAGACACAGCGTGTTCTCCAGAGATCACGCTGTGACGTCACTCACTTCCTGCCCCAGGTCCTGCATCGTGTCAGACGAGCGAGGACACATCGGCACCAGAGGCTACAGTTGATTCTGCAGCAGCATCGGCGTTTGCAGGTAAGTAGCTACATCGATTTACCTGCAAACGCCGATGCTGCTGCAGAATCAACTGTAGCCTCTGGTGCCGATGTGTCCTCGCTCGTCTGACACGATGCAGGACCTGTGAGTGACGACACAGCATGATCTCTCGAGAACACGGCTGTGTCTGCACTGCCAGAAGCTGGGCGTTCTGAAGAGAAGTGGATGATACTTCTATACACAACGCCCAGCTAGTAAAGGTAGTAAACACGCCCCGATGTAACACACACAATACACGCCCAGTTGTACTTTTACTGTAAACACACCCACTTGGACTTTTGCAAGCCTCATTTGCATAAATACGAAAATGGTCATAACTTGGCCAAAAATGCTCGTTTTTTAAAAATAAAAACGTTACTGTTCTCTACATTGCAGCGCCGATCACAGGCAATAGCAGATAGGGGCTGCAAAATCTGGTGACAGAGCCTCTTTAAGTGTGTGAGGCGGTTGGACTTTTGAAAAGATTGCAATCTCCAGAGGAAGTCCAACTGTGGCCTAATCTCATTCTGAAGTGTAACATTTCATATGACAGGAGAGCCACAAATGGTTTTCAGTTGGTCTGTAATGCAATACGCCTTGATATGTGTATATAAAGCTCTGCTTATGGAATGAAGGCCGACGTAGTCTCCTCACCGGCGAGAATAAAGCTATTATTGAGACGAAAACTTGAATCATTATTGATAAGTATGGAAAATTCTTCTAACATCTTGGTCCTTCGCAGCCGGAAACCAATATCTCCAGACCCTCGTCCACCAGAGGACTGTACACCGTGCACGGGGTGAGTCATTAAAATACTCAATTCAAAGACCTCCGGTTGAATTACTGTTAAACAGAGGCCAGTCATACGAAGGGACGAGGTGGAGTGACGGTTTCTAAAAGAACATAGTAAGGAGAATTGAGGATTCGAGTTTTCATCTGAATAACGGTAATATAATTTTGTATATATATGTTTTTATTATTTTTCATACTTAGATGTTATAAGGTTATGTTATAAAAACCTAAATTGGATCTTAGGTACTAAGACTGGGTCTTAGTTATATTAAGCACAGGTATTAATATAAAAACCTGGGAATAGCAGTTCACGAGGTTAGTAGTCCATAGCCTGTGTGAGAAGCTACAGGTGATAAATAACTCCGTGCAGCACGTTAAAGATAAAGTACTTGGAGATTTGGAGGATCTCCTATAGATTAAGGATTATAGAGTATTAGGATTATTTCTTATCAGAGTATTAGGATTATTTCTTATAGAGTATTAGGATTATTTGTTATAGAGTATTAGGATTATTTGTTTTATAAAGTTTAAGATCGTGACTAAAAGTATTGAATGATTGAGATAAACTAAATCCAAAGTTAAAGAAAGATAAAGACTTTCAAACTGTGGTGTAAAGACTCATCCAGGACATCTGCTGCTGGTCTGACCAGCCTCTTATTGTCTCTGGACGTCCCGGACACCAGAAGTTTTAAGGTAATCAAGTATTTCTTTGGTGCAGTTGAAAGAAATGGTTGTTATAGATGAAACATATATGAGACTCCTTGACTGTGAAGATTGAATGTATGAGGGTTAAATAAATCAAAACCTGCGTGTATAAGGGAGTCCGATTAGGAATGGTTCTAGGTAAAACTGTTACAAGGACAAATCAGTAGGAAAAACACTGTAAAACACCCAGAAACATGAAGTATATGACTGATCAGCATAATACTTGTGCATGTTGTTGTGTTTTGTGTGTTCTGTGACTTTGGTGAAAATACCTTGTGGCAAGAGATACGAGGTATACAGAAATATAGAATATGATAGTAGGTTTTGTTATTCATATCGAATTTGTTTGTTTGTTAATCGTTAATCATGCGTCTTGTTTAAATGTGGTAAAAGTGAGAGTTGGGACAGTCCTTCACATCTCCTCGTCGTGGTCGCCTCGGGAGAGCGACATTACTGTCTTGGGACTGTGTTTTGGTAAGTGGCTCTGGGTGTCGAGTGCAGCGAGTCCCACAGTCCAGGGAGAAGAACGTTTTGGTAAGTGGCCTTATTTACAAGGTGCAGCGAACACGGTTATTCAACATTCCCAACTGACCATCAAAATCCTACAAGACTCTATGAATGAGATCAGATTAGAGTCAGATCATAGAACCAAGATCAAATAATAGAACAAAGGGATAAATGAATATTAGGAAGACAAATTGTCACGTAGCAAAAAAAGTGGATTAAAATCTGTTGTCTCGAGGGCTTCTCATTAAGTTTGGTTGGTCTTTTATTATTTACTATATTTAAGATGATTAACCCCTTAAGGACGCAGCCTAGTTTTGGCCTTAAAGAGGCTCTGTCACCAGATTTTCAAACCCCATCTCATATTGCAGCAGATCGGCGCTGCAATGTAGATTACAGTAACGTTTTGTTTTTTTTAAAACGAGCATTTTTGGCCAAGTTATGACCATTTTTATATTTATGCAAATGAGGCTTGCAAAAGTCCAAGTGGGTGTGTTTAAAAGTAAAAGTACAACTGGGCGTGTATTGTGTTCGTTACATCGGGGCGTTTTTACTAGCTGGGCGTTGTGTATAGAAGTGTCAGCCACTTCTCTTCACAACGCCCAACTTCTGGCAGTGCAGACACAGCCGTGTTCTCGAGAGATCACGCTGTGTCGTCACTCACAGGTCCTGCATCGTGTCGGCCACATCGGCACCAGAGGCTACAGTTGATTCTACAGCAGCATCAGCGTTTGCAGGTAAGTCCATGTAGCCTCTGGTGCCGATGTGTCCTCGCTCGTCCGACACGATGCAGGACCTGGGGCAGGAAGTGACGTCACAGCGTGATCTCTGGAGAACACGCTGTGTCTGCACTGCCAAAAGCTGGGTGTTAACGAAGAGAAGTGGATGATGCTGATTCGTCAGCATCATACACTCCTAGTCACAACGCCCAGCTAGTAAAAGAAGTAAAAACGCCCAGATGTAAACACACAATACACGCCCAGATGTAAACACATAATACACACCCAGATGTAAACACATAATACACGGCCAGATGTAAACACATAATACACGGCCAGATGTAACACACATAATACACACCCAGATGTAAACACATAATACACGCCCAGATGTAACACACAATACACGCCCAGATATAACACATAATACACGGCCAGATGTAAACACATAATACACGGCCAGATGTAAACACATAATACACGGCCAGATGTAAACACATAATACACGGCCAGATGTACACACATAATACACACCCAGATGTAACACACATAATACACGCCCAGATGTAAACACATAATACACGCCCAGATGTAACACACATAATACACGCCCCGATGTACACACATAATACACGCCCAGATGTAACACACATAATACACGCCCCGATGTACACACACAATACACGCCCAGATGTAACACACATAATACACGCACAGATATAACACACATAATACACACCCAGATGTAAACACATAATACACGGCCAGATGTAACACACATAATACACGCCCAGATGTAACACACATAATACACGCCCAGATGTAACACACATAATACACGCCCAGATGTAAACACATAATACACACCCAGATGTAACACACATAATACACGCCCAGATGTAACACACATAATACACGCCCAGATGTACACACATAATACACGGCCAGATGTAAACACATAATACACACCCAGATGTAACACACACAATACACGCCCCGATGTACGCACATAATACACGCCCAGATGTAACACACATAATACACGCCCAGATGTAACACACAATACACGCCCAGATGTAACACACAATACACGCCCAGATGTAACACACATAATACACGCCCAGATGTAACACACAATACACGCCCAGATGTAACACACATAATACACGCCCAGATGTAACACACACATAATACACGCCCAGATGTACGCACATAATACACGCCCAGATGTAACACACATAATACACGGCCAGATGTAAACACATAATACACGGCCAGATGTAACACACATAATACACGCCCAGATGTAAACACATAATACACACCCAGATGTAAACACATAATACACGCCCAGATGTAACACACATAATACACGGCCAGATGTAAACACATAATACACGGCCAGATGTAACACACATAATACACGGCCAGATGTAAACACATAATACACGGCCAGATGTAACACACATAATACACGCCCAGATGTAACACACATAATACACGCCCAGATGTAACACACATAATACACGCCCAGATGTAACACACATAATACACGCCCAGATGTAACACACATAATACACGCCCAGATGTAACACATAATACACGGCCAGATGTACACACATAATACACGCCCAGATGTAACACACATAATACACGCCCAGATGTAACACACATAATACACGCCCAGATGTAACACACAATACACGCCCAGATGTTACACACATAATACACGCCCAGATGTAACACACACATAATACACGCCCAGATGTAACACACACAATACACGCCCAGATGTAACACACATAATACACGCCCAGATGTAACACACATAATACACGCCCAGATGTAACACACAATACACGCCCAGATGTAACACACATAATACACGCCCAGATGTAACACACATAATACACGCCCAGATGTAACACACATAATACACGCCCAGATGTAACACACATAATACACGCCCAGATGTAACACATAATACACGGCCAGATGTACACACATAATACACGCCCAGATGTAACACACATAATACACGCCCAGATGTAACACACACAATACACGCCCAGATGTAACACATAATACACGGCCAGATGTACACACATAATACACGCCCAGATGTAACACACATAATACACGCCCAGATGTAACACACACATAATACACGCCCAGATATAACACATAATACACGCCCAGATGTAACACACATAATACACGCCCAGATATAACACACATAATACACGCCCAGATGTAACACACATAATACACGGCCAGATGTAAACACATAATACACGGCCAGATGTAACACACATAATACACGGCCAGATGTAAACACATAATACACGGCCAGATGTAACACACATAATACACGCCCAGATGTAACACACATAATACACGCCCAGATGTAACACACATAATACACGCCCAGATGTAACACACATAATACACGCCCAGATGTAACACACATAATACACGCCCAGATGTAACACATAATACACGGCCAGATGTACACACATAATACACGCCCAGATGTAACACACATAATACACGCCCAGATGTAACACACATAATACACGCCCAGATGTAACACACAATACACGCCCAGATGTTACACACATAATACACGCCCAGATGTAACACACACATAATACACGCCCAGATGTAACACACACAATACACGCCCAGATGTAACACACATAATACACGCCCAGATGTAACACACATAATACACGCCCAGATGTAACACACAATACACGCCCAGATGTAACACACATAATACACGCCCAGATGTAACACACATAATACACGCCCAGATGTAACACACATAATACACGCCCAGATGTAACACACATAATACACGCCCAGATGTAACACATAATACACGGCCAGATGTACACACATAATACACGCCCAGATGTAACACACATAATACACGCCCAGATGTAACACACACAATACACGCCCAGATGTAACACATAATACACGGCCAGATGTACACACATAATACACGCCCAGATGTAACACACATAATACACGCCCAGATGTAACACACACATAATACACGCCCAGATATAACACATAATACACGCCCAGATGTAACACACATAATACACGCCCAGATATAACACACATAATACACGCCCAGATGTACACACAATACACGCCCAGTTGGACTTAAGAAAGGCTCATTTGCATAAATATAAAAATGCTTATAACTTGGCCAAAAATGCTCGTTTTAAAAAAAAACAAAAAACGTTACTCTTATCTACATTGCAGCGCCGATCACCTGCAATACGAGATAGGGGTTTGAAAATCTGGTGTCAGAGCCTCTTTAAGGCTCAGAGCCCATTTTTGAAATCTGACATATTTCACTTTATGTGGTAATAACGTCGACATGCTTAAACTTATCCAAGCGATTCTGAGACTGTTTTCTCGTGACACATTGGGCTTTATGTTAGTAGTAAAATTTGTTCGATATGTTAAGTGTTTATTGGTGAAAAACTGCAAAATGTAGAGAATTGTTTTTAAAAATAGCATTTTTCTGAATTGTAAAACAGACGGTTATACCACCCAAAATAGTTACTAGTTCACATTTCCCATATGTCTACTTTAGATTGGCATCGTTTTTTGAACATTATTTTATTTTTCTTGGGCGTTACAAGGCTTAGAACATAAACAGCAATTTCTCATATTTTTAAGAAAATTTCAAGCCTTTTTTTAAGGCACCTCTTGAGTTCTGAAGTGGCTTTGTGGGGCCTATGTATTAGAAACCCCCATAAAACACCCCATTTTAAAAACTAGACCCCTCAAAGTATTCTAAACAGCATTTAGAAAGGTTTTTTTTAACCCTTCAGGCATTTCACAGGAATTAAAGCAAAGTGGAGGTGAAATTTGCAAATTTCCTTTTTCTTGCTGAATTTCAATTTTATTCCATTTTTTTCTGTAACAAAGAAGGTTTTACCAGAGAAACACTACTAAATATGTATTGTCCAGATTCTGCAGTTTTTAGAAATGTCCCACATGTGGCCCTACTGCGCTCGTGGACTAAAACACAAACCCTATAAGCAAAGAAGCACCTAGTGCATTTTGGTGCCTCTTTTTTATTAGAATATATTTTAGGCAGCATGCCAGGTTTGAAGAGGTGTTGAGGTGCCAAAACAGTAGGAATCCCCCAATAGTGACCCCATTTTGGAAACGACACCCCTCAAGGAATTCATGTATGGTTGTTGTTACCATTTTGACCGCACAGTTTTTTCACAGCACGTATTTGAATTGGGCTGTGAAATTAAAAAAAATGACATTTTTTCCAATAAGATGTCATTTTTTATCAAAATTTCTTATTTTCACAAGAAATAAAACACCCCATTTTTTTGCTCAATTTGTCCTGAGTGCGGCAATACCCCATTTGTGGTGATAAACTGCCGTTTGGGCCCATGGGAGGGCTCAGAAGGGAAGGAGCGCTGGTTGTTCTTTGGAGTCCAGATTTTGCTGGATTGGTTTTCGGGTGCCATGTCGCATTTGCAGAGCCCCAGAGGTATCAAAGCAATGGAAACCCACCAGAAGTGACCCCATTTTGGAGACTACACCCCTTAAGGCATTAATCTAGAGGTGTAGTGAGCATTTTTATTCCACAGGTATTGTCTAAAAGGTAATGCGAGGCAGATGGTGCTGTGTGAGATTTGCAGTTTTCTATATATGTATGCCATTTCAGTGTCCGATATATTGTGCCCGGCATCCGCCACCGGAGATAGACACCCCATAAACTGTAATGTGGGTTCTCCTAGGTACGGCAATACGGTAAGCTGTGCGGAGTGAGTCAGGGTAGATGAAGAATCGAAGGGATGTATGATAAATGTTAAAACACTCTTTTATACAGAGCTCTGGTTTTTCGGGACACGTGTCACATTGATATATTGTGTCCTCCCTTATCCCCCTCTTATAGCAGACTCTGCACCTCTTTTGACTTTTTCCCTTCTTGCCAGTTTGGGGAACTTCTCCTGGAAAGTGTTGCCCTGGTACGATGCGTGTGGCCCCCCCCTTCTTGGTCCCTAAAGATTAGGTTCTTGATAATCACCTCTTGAAATTCCAGGAAAGTTCCCGTCTGGCCTGCACATCGACGTAGCACGTACGCATTGTACAAAGCCATCTGTATGATGTGCCCGGCCAGCTTCTTATACCACACCGCATGGCGCTCTAGGGCTTCAGGACTTGATCTGACACGTCCACCCCTCCCATGTACCTATTGTAGTCCAGGATGCAGTCTGGTTTGGGGGTCTCTGTGCTGGTACCTCGTACAGGTACATGGGTACTGGTGTGGCATCTCTCTTGTCTTGTACTTGACACACAATATGTTGCTGCTAGATTGTGCCCTGCTCTCGCCCCTTCTTGTTTGCCCTGCAGATTCTTAGGGATGCCTCTCAGATTTCTTCTAGCGGTGCCGCATGCCGCAGGACTTCTGGAAGCGAGGCACCTGAAGAGTGGGACGCTGGTATAAAAATTATCCAGGTAGAGGTGGTGACCCTGGTCCAGCAGTGGGTGCACCAAATCCCACACAATTTTTGCATTAACTCCCAGTAAGGGGGGGGGCATTCTGGGGGCTGAGCACTGGTGTCCTTCCCTTCATATATCCTAAACCTGTAGGTATACCCTGATGCCCTCTCGCAGCTTATACTTCTTCACGCCATACCTTGCCCTCTTACCCGGCAGGTACTCGCGGAATTGAAGCCTCCCTTTAAAATGTACCAGGGACTCATCAATAGAAATACACTTCTCGGGGGTGAATGCTGGAAAAACCGGGCACTGAAACGGTCTAATAGGGGTCTCCGTTTATACAAACGGTCAAAACTGGGGTCATCTCGGGGTGGGCACGGCTCATTATCAGTATAATGTAAGAAGCCAAGTATTGCCTCACTTATTTATTTTTTAGTTTCCAGTTCAGTTCTGAAGTTGCTTTGAGGGGCCCATATATTATAACCCCTTATCAAACACCCCATTTTAGAAACTAGACCCCTCAAAGTATTCACAGCAGCATTTAGAAAGTTTAGGAACCCTTTAGGTGTTTCACAGGAATTTAGAGCAAAGTAGAGGTGAAATTGACATATTTATTTTCTTTTTTGTCAGAAAATCCTTTTTATTCCATTTTTTTCTGTAAAACAGAAGGTTTTACCCGAGAAACGCAACTCAATACTTATTGCCCAAATTCTGCAGTTTAGAGAAATATCCCACATGTGGCCCTCGGGCAGTAATGGACTGAAGCGCCGGCCTCCGAAGCAAAGGAGCACCTGGTGGATTATGAGGCCTCCTTTTTATTAGGCACCATGTCCGGTTTGAAGAGGTCTTGTGGTGCCAAAACAGTGGAAACCCCCCAAAAGTGACCCCAATTTGTAAACTAGACCCCTTGAGGAATCCATTGTAGTTTTCTTGGGGTGCATGCAGCTTTTTGATCAATTTTTATTCTATTTTTAAATGGCGTGTTGACTAAAAAACAGCAATTCTACTATTGTTTTTACTGCGTTCACCGTGCGGTATAAATGACACATTCACGTTATTCTGCGGGGCGATACGATTACGGCGATACCAGATGTTTATAGTTTTTTTTGTCTTATGGCGTTTGCACAATAAAATACGTTTTGTAAAAAATCATTTACTTTTTGTGTTACTTTATTCTAAGAGCCAGAACGTTTTCATTTTTCCATCAATAAAGCCGTGCGAGGACTTGTCTTTTGCGTAACGAACTGCAGTTTCGATCAGGACCATTTTTAGGTACATGCGACTTTTTGATCTCTTTTTATTCAATATTTTGGGAAGTGAAGTGACAAAAAAATTGAGAGTGACAGAGGAAACCACTTCACAGGAGAAGTATTAGGGCATATAGTTACCAGCCTCGGCATCACACAGGCTTTCCATACACCGTATTGCCCAAGAAGGTAAACATCTGTATGAAGGAAGAAAGTCAGCGATACTCCAAGCACCAAAACCTCTGACAAAAAGACAAATGATGTCCTCTTTGGGTATGACCAACTTCTGCAGACGTTGGATAGCCAATTAGGCTGCTATTACAGGACCATTGATGTCTTTGATTTATGATGAGGCATTTATTTTATTTTTCAGATAAAACAGGATCTTGTAGGCTCTTCAGTGCTTGGACTGATTATTAAAAAACAAAAGAAAAAAACCTTTGTTCAAACTGTAGATTGTAAACATGGATACATGACATCAGTGCTAACAGAGGAGTGTGGGGGAAAGGATAGACCTCGAGCTCACTACTCATCAGAACTCGGCCCAGTAGCTGGAGCCTTACCTACCCGTGTTCAATCAGTTGTAGCCGCCGCAGAGGCTATAAAAGCTTCCGCCACATTAGTGTTATTTATGATAGAAAGATGGAAAGATGTACCACTTTAATTTTTCGACCTTGATTGTCTACTGCGGAGGATGGCGCACCACATGATTGCCTTTCCTCCATAGAAGAAAGAGTGGAACCAAGATCAGATCTTAAAGATATTCCACTACCAAATAGTGATCTCATAGTGTTTATAGATGGATCTTGTAAGAACAAATACATCCTACCCAGCAACTTATTCAGATGTGCAGTTATATTGAGTCATCGGACAAGCCATGTCTCAACAGGGGGGATGGTAGAAATCATATCTACAGTGTTCACGGCATATGGCTTTACTAACTACTCGAAAAATTTTGTTTAACATGCGCCAAACATAATCCACAGGGGAATGTAGGACCAAAGAGAGGACAGTTCCCAAGTCCACAATATCATTCTAACACATTTTTATGGATTTCATTGAATTAACCAAGTTGTTTTTGCTTCCTAAGATATTAGGTATATGTATAAGGGCGTTAATTTGAATCTCAGATTAGGTAAGAAAAAAATTTGGTTTGAGACTCTTGTCAGATAAAACATATGGTGTCAGTGAATATTTCTGTGAGTAGAAGATGTTACAGGTAATCAGCTCAGATCAAGGTACAAATCCTGCTGAAAAGGGTAACAACAAGTGTGACATAAAATGTACCCGGTAACTACATATTATCTAGGTGCCCCGTCCAGAGGGACAGAGAGGCTTTTCTTATATAATGGTGTTTGTTTGATGTACAGGACTTGTCAATGAACTGATGGGACCCAAACCTGAGGGTGATAGCGTGAGATTGGTGATTATTTTCTTAGCTGAGACCCTATTGTTTATATTGTCTGAGGTTTATAGTAATAAATGTGCACAAGGCTCCGGGACCAGATGGGTTACACCCTAGAATTCTTAAAGAGCTTAGTTCAGTTATTTCTGTCCCCCTTTTCATAATATTCAGAGAATCTCTAGTGACAGGTATAGTGCCAAGGGACTGGCGCAGGGCAAATGTGGTGCCTATTTTCAAAAAGGGCTCTAGGTCTTCCCCAGGTAATTATAGACCAGTAAGCTTAACATCCATCGTGGGGAAAATGTTTGAGGGGCTATTGAGGGACTATATACAGGATTATGTGACAATAAATAGCATTATAAGTGACAGCCAGCACGGTTTTACTAAGGACAGAAGTTGTCAAACTAACCTAATCTGTTTTTATGAAGAGGTGAGCAGAAGCCTAGACAGAGGGGCCGCTGTGGATATAATGTTTATATGAGAGGTGAACAGAAGCCTAGACAGAGGGGCCGCTGTGGATATAGTGTTTTTGGACTTTGCAAAGGCATTTGACACTGTCCCTCATAGACGCCTAATGGGTAAATTAAGGACTATAGGTTTAGAAAATATAGTTTGTAATTGGATTGAGAATTGGCTCAAGGACCGTATCCAGAGAGTTGTGGTCAATGATTCCTTCTCTGAATGGTCACCGGTTATAAGTGGTGACCCCGGGGTTCAGTGCTGGGACCACTATTATTCAACTTATTTATTAATGATATAGAGGATGGGATTAATAGCACTATTTCTATTTTTGCAGATGACACCGAGCTATGTAATATAGTTCAGTCTATGGAAGATGTTCATGAATTACAGGCAGATTTAAACAAACTAAGTGTTTGGGCGTCCACTTGGCAGATGAAGTTTAATGTAGATAAATGTAAAGTTATGCATCTGGGTACCAACAACCTGCATGCATCATATGTCCTAGGGGGCGCTACACTGGCGGATTCACTTGTTGAGAAGGATCTGGGTGTACTTGTAAATCATAAACTCAATAACAGCATGCAGTGTCAATCAGCTGCTTCAAAGGCCAGCAGGATATTGTGGTGTATTAAAAGAGGCCTGGACTCGCGGGACAGGGATGTAATATTACCACTTTACCAAGCATTAGTGAGGCCTCATCTAGAATATGCAGTTCAGTTCTGTGCTCCAGTTCATAGAAAGGATGCCCTGGAGTTGGAAAAAATACAAAGAAGAGCAACGAAGCTAATTAGGGGCATGGAGAATTTAAGTTATGAGGAAAGATTGAAAGAATTAAACCTATTTAGCCTTGAAAAAAGACGACTAAGGGGGGACATGATTAACTTATATAAATATATTAATGGCACATACAAAAAATATGGTGAAATCCTGTTCCTTGTAAAACCCCCTCAAAAAACAAGGGGGCACTCCCTCCGTCTGGAGAAAAAAAGGTTCAAGCTGCAGAGGCGACAAGCCTTCTTTACAGTGAGAACTGTGAATCTATGGAATAGTCACCGCAGGAGCCGTCACAGCAGGGACAGGAGACACCGCAGGAGCCGTCACAGCAGGGACAGGAGACACCGCAGGAGCCGTCACAGCAGGGACAGGAGACACCGCAGGAGCCGTCACAGCAGGGACAGTAGTCTACCGCAGGAGCCGTCACAGCAGGGACAGGAGACACCGCAGGAGCCGCCACAGCAGGGACAGGAGACACCGCAGGAGCCGTCACAGCAGGGACAGTAGATGGCTTTAAAAAAGGGTTAGATAATTTCCTAGAACAAAAAAATATTCGCTCCTATGTGTAGAAATTTTTCCTTCCCTTTTCCCTTCCCTTGGTTGAACTTGATGGACATGTGTCTTTTTTCAGCCGTACTAACTATGTAACTATGTAACTATGTAACTATGTAATGTATGTAAATATGCCACGGTCTTGTGAATAACAACTTGAGGTGTTTTCTGTGGAGGTGTGAGGTGAAGGTCACTGGTTGTTGTCACTCATATGTAAGAAGTACATGGCAGCAGTGGCGGATTATCATATGGGCGATTCGGGCGGCCGAACCGGGGCCCGAGGCTCCCAGGGGGCCCATGGCAGCCCGAATCGCACATCATCTTGCTAACTAACAAAGATGAGGAGGGGAGGAGCAGGGAATTGGCCGGGAAAGGGGTAGGACACGCCTCCCTGACAAGTACGGGCCGCCGCCATTGAGTAACAGAACAGCGACGGACGGCTGTTCTGTTACTCCGAATCTGCAAGACAAGAGCCGGGCGGTCGGTCACCGGCGCTGAGGTCAGTACAGCAGGCTTATCCTCCTGCCCAACTGGTTCCCGACCGCTGGCTGTATTTTTACGGCCAGCGGTCAGGGACGGGTCCTTAAAACCCGAGCCATAGACTTTCTACGGCTCGGGTTTTAACTTGCTGCCCGCGCGATCGGGCAGCTGAATGTCGGGTCTCCGGCTGTCAGTGACTGCCAGGGACCCTGAGGAGAAGATAGAAGCAGCTTTCGCTGCTTCTGTCTTCTCCGATGTCTTCTTACACAGCGTTCAATGAACGCTGTGTATAGGAATAGAGACAGCAGCAGCGGCGCTGTCTCTATTCCTCCCGGTGATCATGTGACTGGTCACATGATCGCCGGGTGCCGTTAGTGGCAGGCTGCTGCTGGGTCTTACTAGACCCAGCACAGCCCTATTAGTGATAATCGTCACTATGAGAGGGCTGATTTCCCTGCTGTGCATCCCCAGTTACAGGGGAAAAACATGGTGTAAAAGAAAGAAAAAAAATATATAAAGTTCCCCAAAGGTCTTCTTTGACCTGAGGAACAGACCATAGTAATGAAAAAATAGGAAAGTAAAGTGCAAAAAAAAATGAAATAATAAATACACATAAAATACCCACCCCCAAAAAAACCGTCGTCCCCCCCCCCCGCCAATCATTGTTGTAACGCTAGCGCTGACCCAATTACCCTAATATAGACATGTAATATATTAAAATTTACGGTAAACAATGACGATCACAAATAAAAGGTCTATTTTAGGGTAAAACTATGTTATTACCAAAAAAAATAGCTGAAACGTAAAAAAGCTTATTTTTTTACTATTATTTTCAAACTTTATGAATAAAAATTGTAAAATAGCAAAAAAGGTGTGTATAAAAACGATAAAAAACGAAACCTGCATTGTCTACGGAAAAAACGTCGCAAAAATCACGTCGGTTTTATTTATTTTTTATAAAAATGTGTGTTTGGTGCAACTTTGTAATTACGTTTTATTAAAAAATATTTTTACTTTTTGAGATACAGCTGCTTTGTATCCTGTATCCGTCAGGTCAGCAGGACTGACAGGATCAGTGACACGCAGGATCCACCTCAAATCTATCACATCTAAGATTATAATTTAGCGCAGGGCCCGTGTCACTGATCCCGTCAGTCCTGCTGACCTGACGGATACAGGATACAAAGCAGCTGTATCTCAAAAAGTAAAAATATTTTTTAATAAAACGTAATTACAAAGTTGCACCAAACACACATTTTTATAAAAAATAAATAAAAACGACGTGATTTTTGCGAAGTTTTTTCCGTAGACAATGCAGGTTTCTTTTTTTTTATCGTTTTTATACACACATTTTTTGCTATTTTACAATTTTTATTCATAAAGTTTGAAAATAATAGTAAACAAATAAGCTTTTTTACGTTTCAGCTATTTTTTTTGGTAATAACATAGTTTTACCCTAAAATAGACTTTTTATGTGTAATCGTCATTGTTTACCGTAAATTTTTATATATTACATGTCTATATTAGGGTAATTGGGTAATATATATATATATATATATATATATATATATATATATATATATATATATATATAAAATTATGATATAAAGTTTTTAAATGTGTACATAACCTTGTGGCACTATATACAAGGGGGAGCGCTGTGTGGCACTATATACAAGGGGGGAACGCTGTGTGCCACTATATACAAGGGGGAGCGCTGTGTGCCACTATATACAAGGGGGAGCGCTGTGTGCCACTATATACAAGGGGGAGCGCTGTGTGCCACTATATACAAGGGGGAGCGCTGTGTGGCACTATATACAAGGGGGAGCGCTGTGTGGCACTATATACAAGGGGGAGCGCTGTGTGCCACTATATACAAGGGGGGGCTGTGTGGCACTATATACAAGGGGGAGCGCTGTGTAGCACTATATACAAGGGGGGAGCGCTGTGTGGCACTATATACAAGGGGGAGCGCTGTGTGGCACTATATACAAGGGGGAGCGCTGTGTGGCACTATATACAAGGGGGAGCGCTGTGTAGCACTATATACAAGGGGGAGCGCTGTGTAGCACTATATACAAGGGGGAGCGCTGTGTGCCACTATATACAAGGGGGAGCGCTGTGTGCCACTATATACAAGGGTAGCGCTGTGTGCCACTATATACAAGGGGGGCGCTGTGTGCCACTATATACAAGGGGGAGCGCTGTGTGCCACTATATACAAGGGGGAGCGCTGTGTGGCACTATATACAAGGGGGAGCGCTGTGTGGCACTATATACAAGGGGGAGCGCTGTGTGCCACTATATACAAGGGGGAGCGCTGTGTAGCACTATATACAAGGGGGAGCGCTGTGTGCCACTATATACAAGGGGGAGCGCTGTGTGCCACTATATACAAGGGGGAGCGCTGTGTGCCACTATATACAAGGGGGAGCGCTGTGTGCCACTATATACAAGGGGGAGCGCTGCGTGCCACTATATACAAGGGGGAGCGCTGTGTGCCACTATATACAAGGGGGAGCGCTGTGTGCCACTATATACAAGGGGGAGCGCTGTGTGGCACTATATACAAGGTGGAGCGCTGTGTGGCACTATATACAAGGGGGAGCGCTGTGTGGCACTATATACAAGGGGGAGCGCTGTGTAGCACTATATACAAGGGGGAGCGCTGTGTGCCACTATATACAAGGGGGAGCGCTGTGTAGCACTATATACAAGGGGGGAGCGCTGTGTGGCACTATATACAAGGGGGAGCGCTGTGTGGCACTATATACAAGGGGGAGCGCTGTGTAGCACTATATACAAGGGGGGAGCGCTGTGTGGCACTATATACAAGGGGGAGCGCTGTGTGCCACTATATACAAGGGGGAGTGCTGTGTGCCACTATATACAAGGGGGAGCGCTGTGTGGCACTATATACAAGGGGGAGCGCTGTGTGCCACTATATACAAGGGGGAGCGCTGTGTGGCACTATATACAAGGGGAGCGCTGTGTGGCACTATATACAAGGGGGAGCGCTGTGTGGCACTATA
This sequence comes from Rhinoderma darwinii, assembly GCF_050947455.1. Taxonomy (NCBI): domain Eukaryota; kingdom Metazoa; phylum Chordata; class Amphibia; order Anura; family Rhinodermatidae; genus Rhinoderma; species Rhinoderma darwinii. Next base: position 556,672 of record NW_027461776.1, read on the forward strand.
TACAAGGGGGGGCTGTGTAGTGCTATCCACAGTGGTATGTGTGTGGCGCTCTTTATAGGGGGGGCTTTTTGGTGCTATTTACAAGAGGGGGAGGGCTGTGTGGCGCTCTCTACAGGGGGCTGTATGGCACTATCTATATGGGGCTGTGTGTAACGCTCTCTACGGGGAGGATGTGTGATATATAGAGGGGGCTGTGTATGGCGATATCTATGGGGGTGTGTAATATCTACAGGGGCTGTGTGTGGCACTATGTACAGGGGGCTGTGTGTATGTGGTGTTTTACAGTGTGTGGTATTATTATATTCAGGCACGCAGTGTTTGGTGCTATTATATTTAGGGGCACAGTATGTGGCACCATGATAACTTTATTTTCGCTTATAGGTGTGGAAATCTTGGAAAAGTGAGGAGACGTCTGAGTGGCAAATTCTGCAGAAATGAGTCATGGCCGGGAGAAGTCGTCATGTGCTCTGGACCGGATGGAGAAGAAAAGAGGAAAAAAACTACTAGAATCTGAGACGTCGTCACCTGTGAGTCACTAGATTTATAGAGAATCTGTCACCTCTCCCGACATGTTTATTATAGGAAATCCTTGTATTTCACAAAAAGTCTATCTGCAGTCCGGGACTGATAGACAATTCCCCTTGTCAGGAGGTTGTGTCCCTGCACAGTGTGATACTCTCAGTATGTAGGGACACAGCCCTGTGACAAGGGAAATCGTAACACTGTTAATGCTTGCCCAAAAAAGTAGTGTCAAAAATAGTTACGGCACGGCAGGGCGGCGGTTTGGAAGGGGGGCCCAAGTTTGGGTAACAGCCCAGGGCCCATGGTCTACTTAATCCGCCACTGCATGGCAGCAATGACAGCCCGGACGTTATGTTACCCGGGTGTGAGGAAGATGCTGCCCACGACCTGTTATATCTGCAGGGGTAAAAGTCGAATTAGGACTGTAAGTGACAGTGCGACAATTATGACCAATATGTACCATGGAGGAGAAGTTTGGATTATTGCCAATATTAGTAGGTTTAGCAGTAAATAATGCTCATAATATAGAGAAAGCGGCCGACAGATTGGACACTGTTACAGATTATGTGTTTGATGTTTTGAATGCTGCCCAAGAGGGCATTTGCCAAGTAGTTGGCCCAACCTGTTGCCACTGTATGGACCTTTTTGGCTTTATGCAGAACAAGTATGACCATAGAGCAAGCTAAAAAAATAAAGTCCGTATGTGGGATAAGCCATCTTTTAAGTACCTGGCTTGGGGAAATGTCCTCAAATAAACAAAAAGGTGGGAAAAATGGAAGTGATTAAAATAATGTTTAAATGAATTAATTTTGGGCAGCGGCCATCTTGTCTGATTTTACACTTGCTGAATAGATGGCAAAAATTTAACCAACAAGGAAGTTCCTATCTCTAATTGTATTCCAGGTGACCGTGTACCTGTACCTGAACCTGTGAAGCCAGGAAATTGAATATTATTTTCGTTGAGAAGGACGATATCAGGTTCTGGTTACCACACCTATGGCCGTACAGATAGCCGAGCGAACCTCTTGGATACACTTATCACACTGTAAGGTACTTAGGGAATTGCCACTATCCTCCTAGGCTACAAAAGACTGATTACAAAGGGTGGTCATTTGTTAGAAGTGACTGGTCTCAAACTTCAGTGAAGAAAACATCCAGAGCCTGGGGGAAGACAGGGAAAAATGTTATTAGTTATTCTAGGTATCCTATGGGGGTCCAAGGTGTGTCAACCTAAAGTATGGGATCCCTGGGAAACAGGGTCGGGGGGTATGATTCCCTAAAGACTTAGCTTGGAGAGTTAAATATTTTAATTTCACTGAAGGTGAGGCTGCAACATATGAAATATATTTCTGCGCTGTGGTTAGAGATCAATGCAAGGATAGAAACGTAGCTTATAAACTAGCATATTCAGATAAATACAATTGTACTATCTATGTAAATACCCTAATAAAAAGGATAAGGGACTATATGCTATAGGAGCTGATGTTTCAGGTACTGACCTATAGGGCATTTCTTTATTGAAGTTAAGAAAAAGGATGCAATTGAAAGTTTTTTAATTCCGAAATAGACCTACCCTCTATAGTCTATCTGCCAACTTCATTGATGAAGATAAATTGGCATTAGATACAGGTTACAGTGATAAACATGAATGGTTAGCCTGGATAGGATACACTGCAATCCAAAATAATAGAATTAACTGTATTGTTTGCGCAAAAGCTTAGCCACATCTGGGTACTATACATTTCAGGCTATCAGATAAGGAGAACCCACCAGGTCTGCAATGCGTGTTATCTTTATATAATGCATCATATAATCCAGGTGATAAATTATGTAAGACATTCTCTTTATTGTACCCACCTGTTTGGATAGATGAAATCCCTCCCTTAGTAGTTGCTTACCCAGGTAACTACACCTGCTTTCTGAGGAATGGGCAAGGTAAGAAAGTAGGGAACCTCACTGAGGAGTTTTGTGACCGATAATGATAATTACTCCTCTAATTGGTTTACCAACCAGACAAGGGCAAGGACTGATCTCTGGTGACTATGTGGAGACAGGAAGGCCAAGTGACGGGGAGGCTGTACTCTGGTTTAGCTTCTGATGCCATTCCACTTGTTTTCAGCCCCTGAGTTTCAGAGAATGAGAAAACGCCCTGGAGACTATATAAGTGGTCTATTCCCTGGAGGTTCCTTTGACCATAGAAAATAGGAGTACCCTGAGGGATGCCAAATGAGTTTAAGGCCCAAAATCAGATTGCACCAGGCTTCGAGTCTGTACTTTTCTGGTGGTCTACGATAAATAAGAATGTCGACTGGATTAATTATATTTATTACAATCCACAGAGAGTTGTTAGTTTTACCAGAGATGCAATAAAGGGCATTGCAGATCAGTTGGAAACTATATCTTTAATGACATGGTGAAATAGAATGGCCCTGGATATGTTACTAGCAGAAAAAGCGGGTGTCTGCAAAATGTTTGTATCTTCTGTTGTACTTTTATTCCCAATAATACAGCCCCTGATGGCAGTATTACCAAGGCATTGGAAGGACTCAATTCCCTGTCCAAAGAGCTTGCAGGAAAACTTCAGAATAAATGACATTATCACCTCATGGATTGAGGGGTAGTTTGGAAAATGTACTGGCCTGGTAACCTCTGCATTCATAACCATTGCCGTTGTTGCCAGTATATTGACTGTTTGTGGGTGCGATACTCTTCATAAGAGGATTGATCCAAAGGTTAATTGAGACCTCAGTGACAAAGACAATGTGCCAAGAGATTCAAAAGAAGAGAACCTGTCCTGGATAATCTTACAGAACATTTCTTGATACATTTATAACAGGGGGGATTGTTAGGAAAGTTTTATTATAAATGTATTCTTACTTTATGTAATAGATAATAAATGTGCATGCAGGTTTCTCAGAAAATACTTTAGTTGACAAAGAGTTAAATATGTTGTACTCTTAAGTGTGTGAGGCGGTTGGACTTCTGAATAAAGATTGCAATCTCCAGAGGAAGTCCAACTGTGGCCTAATCTCATTCTGAAGTGTAACATTTCATATGACAGGAAAGCCACAAACGGTTTTCAGTTGGTCTGTAATGCAATACGCCTTGATATGTGTATATAAACCTCTGCTTATGTAATGAAGGCAGACATAGTCTCCTCACCGGCGTGAATAAAGCTATTATTGGGATGAAAACTTGAATCATTATTAATAAGCATGGAAAATTCTTCTAACACTCCTAAAATGAATAAAATAACTGTAAAGGATTTGCCAGACACAGCTTTTGTGTCTACGCCCGTGGGCAATCAGTCTGCACCTGCTCCTATGTCTGTGAGACTGACTCCATCTTCCACCACTCAGGATGGCAGGCTTAGGAGTGGGAGAGCCTATCACAGCCTGGCCAGATGGAGCTAGCTCCCGCCCACTGTCTATTTATACCTGCCTTTCCTGTTCCTCCTTTGCCTGTGATTCTTCTATGCTTGTTTCCTGGCTTACTGCTGCTGCTTGTACTACTCATCCTCTGCTTGTTATTGACCTTGGCTTTCGGACCACTCTCCTGCTCAGCGTTTTGTACTTCGTTCTCTCCTGGTTTGACTCGGCTCGTTCACTACTCTTGTTGCTCACGGTGTCTCCGTGGACAGCTGCCCCTTTTCCATAGCTTCTGTGTACCCTTGTCTGTTTGTCTGTCTTGCACTTAATGAGCGTAGGAACCGTCGCCCAGTTGTACCCCGTCACTTAGGACGGGTCGTTGCAAGTAGGCAGGGACTGAGTGGCGGGTAGATTAGGGCTCACCTGTCTGTCTCCCTACCCTGTCATTACAATAACTACTCACCAAGCCACGTTACCAGGACAGGTAGAGTTCCCTCTGCAGGTCTCCTACGGTTTGTGCTGGGTGTGGCTTGGCGCAGGCAGGAATGATGACATCACTGCATCAAATTAGTCTGCGAAGAGCCACTCATAGAAGGCGTCCCATACTGATTAGTGGAGTAGGCAGAGAGAATATAACTACTATAATACTGCCTCCTATATACAAGAATATAACTACTATAATACTGCCCCCTATATACAAGAATATAACTACTATAATACTGCCCCCTATATACAAGAATATAACTACTATAACACTGCCCCCTATATACAAGAATATAACTACTATAATACTGCCCATATATACAAGAATATAACTACTATAATACTGCCCCTTATATACAAGAATATAACTACTATAACACTGCCCCCTATATACAAGAATATACCTACTATAATACTGCCCCCTATATACAAGAATATAACTACTATAATACTGCCCCCTATATACAAGAATATAACTACTATAACACTGCCCCCTATATACAAGAATATAACTACTATAATACTGCCCATATATACAAGAATATAACTACTATAATACTGCTCCCTATATACAAGAATATAACTACTATAATACTGCCCCCTATATACAAGAATATAACTACTATAATACTGCTCCTACATACAAGAATATAACTACTATACTGCCTCCTATATACAAGAATATAACTACTATAATACTGAACCCTATATACAAGAATATAACTACTATAATACTGCTCCTATATACAAGAATATAACTACTATAATACTGCTCCTATATACAAGAATATAACTACTATAATACTGCTCCTATATACAAGAATATAACTACTATAATACTGCCCCCTATATACAAGAATATAACTACTATAATACTGCTCCTACATACAACAATATAACTACTATACTGCCTCCTATATACAAGAATATAACTACTATAATACTGAACCCTATATACAAGAATATAACTACTAGAATACTGCCTCTATATACAAGAATATAACTACTATAATACTGCCCCTATATACAAGAATATAACTACTATAATACTGCTCCTATATACAAGAATATAACTACTATAATACTGCCCCTATATACAAGAATATAACTACTATAATACTGCCCCTATATACAAGAATATAACTACTATAATACTGCCTCTATATACAAGAATATAACTACTATAATACTGCCCCTATATACAAGAATATAACTACTATAATACTGCCGCTATATACAAGAATATAACTACTATAATACTGCCTCTGGATCTGATTGCTCGTCATTTCGCTGCCCAAGGACATTATGGACATTATGGACTTTGTTTCTTCATGTTCAGTATGCACAGCCAACAAGGTCGCTCAGTCCAGACCTGCTGGTCTGCTCCAGCCATTGCCTGTGCCCAATGCCCCTTGGCAGCATATAGCGATGGACTTTATTACGGACCTGCCTCTCTCTGCCGGATGCAGTACGGTCTGGGTGGTGGTGGACCGATTTTCTAAGATGGCCCACTTCGTTCCTCTGACCGATCCTCCTCCTGCTCCTCTGCTGGCCAAGCTGTTCATCCAACACATCTCCCGACTGCACACGGCTTGCCGCAGCATATTGTGTCTGATCGGGGGGTGGGGTTCAGTTCACCTCGAGGTTCTGGAGAGCCCTCTGCGGACTCTTGGGTATAAATTTGGACTTTTCCTCTGCCTACCATCCTCAGTCCAATGGTCAGGTTGAGAGGATCAATCAGATCTTGGAGAACTACCTACGCCACTTAATTTCCAAACAGCATTATAACTGGGTGCAGTTGCTTCCGTGGGCTGAGTTCTCTTACAACAATCATACCAGCGAGTCCACACAGAAGGCACCGTTCCTTATTGTCTATGGCCAGCACCCACAAATTCCTCTCCCGGTCCCTGTTACGTCCGAGGCGCCAGCTGCTGACACGGCCTTTGGGGACTTTCTGCGGATCTGGCAGCAGACTCGATCCTCCATCCTGCTGGCGGTCGATCGCATGAAGCGGAAGGCGGACACAAGGAGAAGAGAACCCCCTCAGTTTCTTCCTGGCACGAAGGTCTGGCTGTCCTCCAGGAATATTCGACTGAGGGTGCCATCGTACAAATTTGCTCCCAGGTTCCTGGGTCCCTTTGAGATCCTGCAGCAGATTAACCCGGTCGCCTACAAGCTTCGGCTGCCTCCTACCCTCAAGATCCCCAACTCCTTCCATGTTTCTCTCCTGAAGCCTGTGGTTTTGAACAACTTTACCAAGACTCCAAGCCCTGCGGTTGCCTCCAGCAGCCCCTTCAGAGACCTTCGAGGTTAAGGAGATCTTGGACATTAAAAAAGTAAGAGGAAGAACTTTTTATTTAGTAGATTGGAAGGGGTTTGGTCCAGAAGAGGTCCTGGGAGCCAGAGGAGAATCTCAACGCTCCTACCCTCATTAAGAGGTTTCGCTCTCATTCTGGTCCCAAGAGGAGGGGGCGTAAGAGGGGGGGATACTGTAACGTCCGTGGTCGCTGACCACACACTCCTTCCATCCAGTCGACGCCCTTCTCTCAATAGATGTTTGCACATACGGCCGTACTGCTCCACAGTGACCACCAGGGTGCGGTCACAAGCTCAGTCCAGACTTGAGAAGCCAGAGCGCAAGCATGTTGGTGATTGAGCTAATTGGTCCAGAGTACCCTGGGCTATAAGAAGGTTCCAGCCCATCCTCCCATGCCTGAGTTTTGTTGTCTATTCCTAGTCTGTCTTGCATATGGCCCACTAGTGTTTCCTGCTCCCAGTGTTCCTGTATCCTATACTTGTATCCTGATCTAGTGCCGTGCTGAGCTGTAGTCGTGCTGTGCTGTATACCACGCCTGTCCTGCTTCTCCACGCCTGACCTCCACCTGCTGCCAAGTTCCTGCCAAGCCTGCCTTGCTACTGTCCGAGTTGCCACAGGTACTCTATACGAAACTATAGACTCTTACCTGCGTCTTGTTGGACAGCTGCCTTACCGCCAAGACGGTACGGCCCAGTGGGTCCACGAACCCTACGTGACAGTATAGTCCTAATGGAACTGGCGGAAATTATCATAGTGGAAATATAATATAATATAAAATATTTGGGCACCATCAGGCAATACTTCGTAATAGACCCTCGGGCAGATATCACAACCTGCAAACATTTATTGTAGCAGTGAATAGTCTCAACATTCCCTCCCTAGGACTCTTCCCTGCAGACGCTGGTGTTGACTTGCACGTGTGAGATTTGTCTAGTAATGTATAAATTACTGCATTTATTTCTCTTTTCTGAGGCTTTCTAAATTACAATTCCTGCTGGAAGCTGCTTTTTTCCGCCTGTGGGAGGGTCCGCTCATTGTGTCTGTTTCTAACCCTGTATACGCTGCAATGCATCATAAACAGGGCACTCCATAGTAGGCAACAGTCATGGGGTTCACCATCACAGCAACTATCTAAATACCAGTATGAAGTGCAGCCAGAGAAGTGGACGGCGTAGCAGAGGATCGGGGTGCTATATGTGCTATACTGTACCTAGTCTTGGTCGCCGGGGTCGCTGCCCGTTTCTCTCACATTTAGTTAGATGTAAAGTATCTTGGACGTGAAGGTTCACCATCATGTTCTCTCGGGGTGGAATTTTCCAGACCTGGCTGTAACATGGAAGCCGATATTTCATCATAGTCTTATAATATCAGCCGCCGTCTCTGGTAGGTGAATAATTGACCCCTAAACTCCCTCAAAGTCTAAATATAAAACGTGAAGTGAATGGAAAGAGTGAAACCAGCGGTGATCTAAGGGTGAGCAGAGCCCAGGGGTGCCGCAGATTCCTTGCTTTATCCCGGTCCATCACTGCGGGGGCACCTGTTCCATTCCAGTCACTCTGGCACATGTTTCAGGACATGCTGCAAGCACATTTTTCCAAAGGACAAGAGCAAAATGCTTCTTGGACGAAACAGAGGACGAGGTCCTGTCACATTAACCCATTCATGGAAGCCTGTGATCGGAAGATCCCTAGTTGTGTAGAGTGGATTGTAACTGCTGCACCCTGGAGGCTCCGCCATGAATATGTGCAGCCTCACAATCAGGAAATCCATAAGAGGTCATTGAATCACCACAATCCCTTATTTTTAGGGCTGCCGTTTCTTTATGACATTGTATGGAATTCCATACAACTTTATCTGTCTGAGGAAGACTGATGACATCACAGCACCAGGTACAATGACGTCACTTGACATGACACTAAGTAGCTTGCTTGGCTGAGTGTCTATAGCCTTTGGCATTTTTGTGCCCCCCTCTTATGTAAGTAACATAGGTAGAAGAGGCAGTATTTAGCCTGGCAGGCCCTGGTCGTAGTCCAGGCCACGGCTCTCTGGGTGTAATATCTGCGAGGTCTCAGCTTGGTCTCTGTGCACATGATGGCAGTCTGAAGAATAGATTAATCACTGAAAACCAGCAGGACAGGAGAGGGCAGGAGAGGGCACAGCTCCACCTGACGTCTGGCACAAGTCTTCACGTTCTCTTGGTATGTTGCTCCATTCTTATACAACTCTTGGAGGGTGGAGTCATGTCGGGACCTGATTATGACATCATCACAGTTAGAACTGCTGGAAGGTGATAAGTCAATTCATCTCGGGACCATGTGGATCTGGACTCTATTCGGTGCCCACAGAAGTACCGAAAAATCCCATAATGATTTAAAAGTTTCAAAACAGGAAAGAAGCAATATTAGAGATTGTCCAGGCACAAAACTATTAGAAAGTGATACACATATTTATTACATATTAACACTGATCCAGACTAGACCGACATCCACCGCATTAACGATCGGGCCCACCGCCAAAGACCGTGTCGCCAGCGCTCTCCATGAGTGACCTGTATCCAGTGTAACGATGAGATATTCATGTATGGGCGATCAATAATGATTAAGAGACGGAGCGCTAAGGGTATGTTCACACGTAGTCAACCAAAACGTCTGAAAATCCAGAGCTGTTTTCAAGGGAAAACAGCCCCTGCTTTTCAGACGTTTTTTTTACCAACTCGCATTTTTCGCGGCGTTTTCGCTGCGTTTTTTACGTCCGTTTTTGGAGCTGTTTTCATTGGAGTCTATGAGAAAACAGCTCCAAAAACGTCCAAAGAAGTGTCCTGCATATAATGTATATAAGTGTCCTGCATATAATGTATATAAGTGTCCTGCACTTCTTTTGACGAGGCTGTATTTTTACGCGTCGTCGTTTGACAGCTGTCAAACGACGACGCGTAAATAACAGGTCGTCTGCACAGTACGTCGGCAAACCCATTCAAATGAATGGGCAGATGTTTGCCGACGTATTGGAGCCGTATTTTCAGACGTAAAACGAGGCATAATACGCCTCATATACGTCTGAAATTTGGCCGTGTGAACATACCCTTACACTAAAGTCACGGCCTGTTGCAGTCTGTGGCTGATGACTGCCCTCTAGTGGTGGTGAGAAGTTATAAGACTCCTGAACTCCTACCCCTCCCCCATTATATCCCCTAGAGTCTTCTGTACACCAATAATTGTATGAACAGATATCGGATGGCTGAGCGGCAGGACGGCTCCTCTATAGGTGACTTCTCCATTCTCCCTGCCGCCTTCCCACACATTGTTCTTCACCCTCCGGGACTGGGTCTCCTTTTTCTCTATTTCCTTCTTCTTATGCGGCCACTTTTATGACGGATGATTTATTTGCTTATATTCTCTGTATGAAATGACATTGTGAATTATCAAGCAGGAGGCCGAATTACTAAGATATGTATTATGTGAAAGCTCTGGATGTGGCTGGAGTATAAGACATGATGTAATAGCAGAATTATGGCTGCAGCTCTGGATGTGGCAGGAGTATAAGACATGATGTAATAGCAGAATTATGGCTGCAGCTCTGGATGTGGCTGGAGTATAAGACATGATGTAATAGCAGAATTATGGCTGCAGCTCTGGATGTGGCAGGAGTATAAGACATGATGTAATAGCAGAATTATGGCTGCAGCTCTGGATGTGGCAGGAGTATAAGACATGATGTAATAGCAGAATTATGACTGCAGCTCTGGATGTGGCTGGAGTATAAGACATGATGTAATAGCAGAATTATGACTGCAGCTCTGGATGTGGCTGGAGTATAAGACATGATGTAATAGCAGAATTATGACTTCAGCTCTGGATGTGGCAGGAGTATAAGACATGATGTAATAGCAGAATTATGACTGCAGCTCTGGATGTGGCTGGAGTATAAGACATGATGTAATAGCAGAATTATGACTTCAGCTCTGGATGTGGCTGGAGTATAAGACATGATGTAATAGCAGAATTATGGCTGCAGCTCTGGATGTGGCTGGAGTATAAGACATGATGTAATAGCAGAATTATGGCTGCAGCTCTGGATGTGGCAGGAGTATAAGACATGATGTAATAGCAGAATTATGGCTGCAGCTCTGGATGTGGCTGGAGTATAAGACATGATGTAATAGCAGAATTATGGCTGCAGCTCTGGATGTGGCTGGAGTATAAGACATGATGTAATAGCAGAATTATGACTGCAGCTCTGGATGTGGCTGGAGTATAAGACATGATGTAATAGCAGAATTATGGCTGCAGCTCTGGATGTGGCTGGAGTATAAGACATGATGTAATAGCAGAATTATGGCTGCAGCTCTGGATGTGGCTGGAGTATAAGACATGATGTAATCCAGGATGAGTAAAGGATTTATAGTTACTCAGCGTTGTATCGTTCTCCTTTTAGGTAATAATCTGGTGGGATCACTGGAGACCCGTTCTATACAAGACGTCGGCTGATGAGACGCATGAGAAAAAAAACAAAACAGAATCAGATGGAAAACGCAATTAAAAGACCAGAGCGAGTCAATAAGTCAATGATTTTATTGTCATCCATAGAAGTTGACAAACGTCTGTTATTCGTCAGTGATGAATGAAGCTCGAGAGACTCCATTGATCTATAAATGATGAGACGCCTCCTCTGCAGCACCAGGACCGGCGGAGGCTGCGGAGCAGCGATCATACAGCATCCAGAACTAGAGGGGTCACAATGCCCTGTACTGTAATATACACCGTCATCGTTATAAACTGCACGGTCACAGGGAACAAACAACAGGACCGGCGGAGGCTGCGGAGCAGCGATCATACAGCATCCAGAACTAGAGGGGTCACAATGCCCTGTACTGTAATATACACCGTCATCGTTATAAACTGCACGGTCACAGGGAACAAACAACAGGACCGGCGGAGGCTCAGATCTTAATCCTGCAAGGAAGATACGGCCGCCATAGACAAAACAACCGCCATATTTATCTGCGCCATTTTCACCGACCGGTTCTGACAGTACGATCACTTAGAGATAAACGGTCTCAGACGCCACCACTGACAACAAGGTTTCCTATAGACCGCAGCATCACTCCCATCATCTCACAGGACCTGGAGACGACACTACAGACTGCGCAGCTCTGCGTCGCTGCATCACGCTAGTACCATGTACAGAAGAAAAACAGCAAAGAAAGCGCAACACGGAGCTCTAAACAGAAGACGAAGCACCGCGGTGACATATTAATGAGACTCTCCGGGGACCACACGTGACAGACACCCCACACCCCCCCCCTCCGGGGTCATAGTCTTACAGTGAGATGCAACTAATGAGGCTTCCCCCTCACAACGGTGTCTGCACCCCCACAATGATCGGGGAGGCTCCTCTGTAATGTGAATGGGATCTCCTCTCATAGCTCCAGCAGCCGCTCCGCTACAGGACACGGATAAAGGTCCTCGCTTTATGCAACAATGTGGAAGATAAGGAGTTAAGCGAGGTCGACAGCCGAACCCCGGCCTCTGCGTACCCCAACACTGTCACCCCGGCCTCTGCGTACCCCAACACTGTCACCCCGGCCTCTGCGTACCCCAACACCGTCACCCCGGCCTCTGCGTACCCCAACACCGTCACCCCGGCCTTTGCGTACCCCAACACCGTCACCCCGCCTCTCCGTACTGCACTGCTCCTCCGTCACCCCCGCCTTCCCGTACTGTACTGCTCCTCCGTCACCCCCGCCTCCCCGTACTGTACCTCCGTCACCCCCTCCTCTCCGTACTGCACTGCTCCTCCGTCACCCCCGCCTCTCCCTACTGTACTGCTCCTCCGTCACCCCCGCCTCTCCCTACTGTACTGCTCCTCCGTCACCCCCGCCTCTCCCTACTGTACTGCTCCTCCGTCACCCCCGCCTCTCCGTACTGTACTGCTCCTACGTCACCCCCGCCTCTCCCTACTGTACTGCTCCTCCGTCACCCCCGCCTCTCCGTACTGTACTGCTCCTCCATCACCCCCGCCTCTCCGTATTGTACTGCTCCTCCGTCACCCCCGCCTCTCCCTACTGTACTGCTCCTCCGTCACCCCCGCCTCTCCGTACTGTTCCTCCGTCACCCCCTCCTCTCCGTACTGTACTGCTCCTCCGTCACCCCCGCCTCCCCGTACTGCTCCTCCGTTACCCCCTCCTCTCCGTACTGTACTGCTCCTCCGTCACTACCGCCTCTCCGTACTGTACTGCTCCTCCGTCACCCCCGCCTCTCCGTACTGCTCCTCCGTCACCCCCGCCTCTCCGTACTGTACTGCTCCTCCTTCACCCCCGCCTCCCCGTACTGTTCCTCCGTCACCCCCTCCTCTCCGTACTGTACTGCTCCTCCGTCACCCCCGCCTCCCCGTACTGCTCCTCCGTTACCCCCTCCTCTCCGTACTGTACTGCTCCTCCGTCACTACCGCCTCTCCGTACTGTACTGCTCCTCCGTCACCCCCGCCTCTCCGTACTGCTCCTCCGTCACCCCCGCCTCTCCGTACTGTACTGCTCCTCCTTCACCCCCGCCTCCCCGTACTGTACTGCTCCTCCGTCACCCCCGCCTCTCCCTACTGTACTGCTCCTCCGTCACCCCCGCCTCTCCCTACTGTACTGCTCCTCCTTCACCCCCGCCTCTCCGTACTGTACTGCTCCTCCGTCACCCCTGCCTCCCCGTACTGTACTGCTCCTACGTCACCCCCGCCTCTCCCTACTGTACTGCTCCTCCTTCACCCTCGCCTCTCCCTACTGTACTGCTCCTCCGTCACCCCCGCCTCTCCCTACTGTACTGCTCCTCCTTCACCCCCGCCTCCCCGTACTGTACTGCTCCTACGTCACCCCCGCCTCTCCGTACTGTACTGCTCCTCCTTCACCCCCGCCTCCCCGTACTGTACTGCTCCTACGTCACCCCCGCCTCTCCGTACTGTACTGCTCCTCCTTCACCCCCGCCTCTCCGTACTGTACTGCTCCTCCGTCACCCCCGCCTCTCCCTACTGTACTGCTCCTCCGTCACCCCCGCCTCTCCCTACTGTACTGCTCCTCCGTCACCCCCGCCTCTCCCTACTGTACTGCTCCTCCGTCACCCCCGCCTCTCCGTACTGTACTGCTCCTCCGTCACCCCCGCCTCTCCGTACTGTACTGCTCCTCCATCACCCCCGCCTCTCCGTACTGTACTGCTCCTCCGTCACCCCCGCCTCTCCCTACTGTACTGCTCCTCCGTCACCCCCGCCTCCCCGTACTGTTCCTCCGTCACCCCCTCCTCTCCGTACTGTACTGCTCCTCCGTCACCCCCGCCTCTCCCTACTGTACTGCTCCTCCGTCACCCCCGCCTCTCCCTACTGTACTGTTCCTCCGTCACCCCCTCCTCTCCGTACTGTACTGCTCCTCCGTCACCCCGCCTCTCCGTACTGCTCCTCCGTCACCCCCGCCTCCCCGTACTGTACCTCCGTCACCCCCGCCTCCCCGTACTGTACTGCTCCTCCGTCACCCCCGCCTCTCCGTACTGTTCGATTGAGTGGGGAAGATCAACTGGATTCCCTTTTGCTATCAGACCCTAGAACGCTTCCCAGCCAACACAGTATGGATTGAAACAAACCAATCGCAAGGATAAACTTCTGTATTGTCATAAACTGACGAAGAGGTCATGTCACCATGTGAGAAGTGAGACGATCCAATGTCCTTTACACCCATCATGGAGGCAAGAACCTGAGATACCGCCAAGTTTCGCTTTCATCACCAATAACAAGATGAAAAAACAAGTAACTGAGAAACAATCCTGGAGTCGATCTGATCATTGACTACAATAGTAGGAATATAGTGTAATGGAGGAGACCCTGGTGTGAAGCGTCCACCCTACAAGACGCATCAACGCGCCGCACAGCTGGAATATTCTAGAAGGGATTTCATATAATCGAGCACCAGAAGCCGATCACCCGAGATCCAATCATCAACCAATGGAAATATATATACGATATAGAAAGAACAAAAAACACACACACACACACACACACACACACACACACACACACACACACACACAGTGTCTGTCATCTATAGTGTCTATTACATACCCCACCACGGTAACAGAGCGTCCTCATGAAATCATCCCAGCACCATGACAGGCGGACATCAGACATGACAGGCGGACATCAGACATGACAGGCGGACATCAGACATGACAGGCGGACATCAGACATGACAGGCGGACATCAGACATGACAGGCGGACATCAGACATGACAGGCGGACATCAGACATGACAGGCGGACATCAGACATGACAGGCGGACATCAGACATGACAGGCGGACATCAGACATGACAGGCGGACATCAGACATGACAGGCGGACATCAGACATGACAGGCGGACATCAGACATGACAGGCGGACATCAGACATGACAGGCGGACATCAGACATGACAGGCGGACATCAGACATGACAGGCCGAAACTGACGGACATCTCCAATCACACACAAGAGAGACGTGATTGTCTGAAGCCACACGGGGGGACGAAGGGAACACAACATGGCACGCGCTGCCGACACGGGGGAGGGAAGATCTACATCAAATAAAAGCTTTGGTAACTCTTAAATACTCTGTATACACATCAGGCAGATAAAACTACAAGTATATGTACCTCTACTATAGACGGACTACAATTCCTGAGTAAATAGGTTAAAAACAGTGTTTAGTAAAATAGATTCATACTTAAAATAAATACGGAATGCAAATCCCTTTAAATTAAAACGAAATTAACTAGAACTCTGATTAAGTGCAAACTAGAAGAAATGGTTGATCCGTCCACGGTCACCGCGAAACCGGTAAATACTCCCGCGTGATAATACAACTCACTGCAATAACCGCGGAGACGCCGAGCCTGATCCCCACCGACACCTTCTGCCCTTCTCTTACGTTCAGCCATGTTGACAGGTTATCCAGGCAGAAGGGGTTAATATACCTATAATATATTCTCATGCATCGACTGCAGATATATTGGGGGGGGGGGGGGGGGTTATAATACATCCAGATAATAATCGCCACACCAACAGGAGGCCGTGTTGTATATCCAGGACTGTCGTCCGTTTCTTTGGCACAAACAAAAAATATTTCTTAAATAAAAATTGTAGGGGCCGCAATGGGTCTAACGTAACCCCTGGTAAAACAGTAACCCCCATCATACATGAACACTGGATATAACTAGAGAGATACAATAATAATGGAACGCCGGAATCGCCTCTGCCCTCCAAACATGGATAGAGCATGGGGCGCAGTTATTACCTTCGTATAATACCATAGAAATGCAGCAGAAGGTGCAGATACAAAAACCATAGAAAGATTTAGTATGAACGCTGCCCCCTGGTGGTGGAGTCGTGTAGAGCCGCTGCGCCCCACATTCATGACACCACAGGTTGGTGATTGCTGGAAGAGGCTGTGGATCTAATGAATGGTATTCTCGTGTCTTCCACACCCCACATCTGCGGGCCACTCCACCCCCACACTCGGGGTCTTCGTCGGACACAGCTCTTGTAAGGCTCTTTCTAGATCTTCCTGCTTCACAGTCACACCAGAGGATTGAGGCAGAGTCGCCTGCAGGGCGCACCACAGACCAGTCCGCGCCCTACGTGTAGACAACACCATCTCTTTTATGGCGGCTGCCAGAGCCAGGACGTCTGAAACAGAAAACACAACATCAGTCAGAACATGAGGCAGATAATCATCCCCACAACAACACCCGCGTGCGCCCACGTGTGGACCAAGCACCAAGACGGGGTGTAGAGGGTGCAGGGACTTATCCTGCCACAGCTCCTCGGCTATTATTACTTTCTACATAACTGACTCTTCTAGGGGCTACTGTGACTGTTATGGGGAAGGGACTGACTGCCACGATTATAGGGGCACTGTGGATAGCTTATAAGTATGGTTGCATTTGCAGCCGGTGTTCCCTCTGTATATATTTTGTCAAACACCGATACATGGAGGGAAAACATATGGCAGAAAAGTAAAGGGCCACATTTAAGAACCCCACAATATGGCAGGTTTACCACAAATACAGGAGAGATCTCATACCAATGCCATAGATTACAGAGGACCCAATAAGATCATAGATCTGACACCACCACCTAATATACCATAGATCTGACACCCCCACCTAATATACCATAGATCTGACACCACCACCTAATATACCATAGATCTGACACCACCACCTAATATATCATAGATCTGACACCACCTCCTAATATATCATAGATCTGACACCACCACCTAATATATCATAGATCTGACACCACCACCTAATATATCATAGATCTGACACCACCACCTAATATACCATAGATCTGACACCACCACCTAATATATCATAGATCTGACACCACCACCTAATATACCATAGATCTGACACCACCACCTAATATATCATAGATCTGACACCACCACCTAATATATCATAGATCTGACACCACCTAATATATCATAGATCTGACACCACCGCCTAATATATCATAGATCTGACACCACCACCTAATATATCATAGATCTGACACCACCACCTAATATATCATAGATCTGACACCACCACCTAATATACCATAGATCTGACACCACCACCTAATATATCATAGATCTGACACCACCACCTAATATACCATAGATCTGACACCACCTAATATACCATAGATCTGACACCACCACCTAATATACCATAGATCTGACACCACCACCTAATATACCATAGATCTGACACCACCACCTAATATACCATAGATCTGACACCACCACCTAATATACCATAGATCTGACACCACCACCTAATATACCATAGATCTGACACCACCACCTAATATATCATAGATCTGACACCACCACCTAATATACCATAGATCTGACACCACCACCTAATATATCATAGATCTGACACCACCACCTAATATATCATAGATCTGACACCACCACCTAATATACCATAGATCTGACACCACCACCTAATATACCATAGATCTGACACCACCACCTAATATATCATAGATCTGACACCACCTAATATACCATAGATCTGACACCACCTAATATATCATAGATCTGACACCACCACCTAATATATCATAGATCTGACACCACCACCTAATATACCATAGATCTGACACCACCACCTAATATACCATAGATCTGACACCACCACCTAATATACCATAGATCTGACACCACCACCTAATATATCATAGATCTGACACCACCACCTAATATACCATAGATCTGACACCACCACCTAATATATCATAGATCTGACACCACCACCTAATATACATAGATCTGACACCACCACCTAATATATCATAGATCTGACACCACCACCTAATATACCATAGATCTGACACCACCACCTAATATACCATAGATCTGACACCACCACCTAATATATCATAGATCTGACACCACCACCTAATATCATAGATCTGACACCACCTAATATACCATAGATCTGACACCACCACCTAATATACCATAGATCTGACACCACCACCTAATATACCATAGATCTGACACCACCACCTAATATACCATAGATCTGACACCACCACCTAATATATCATAGATCTGACACCACCACCTAATATATCATAGATCTGACACTACCTAATATACCATAGATCTGACACCAACACCTAATATACCATAGATCTGACACCACCTAATATACCATAGATCTGACACCACCACCTAATATACCATAGATCTGACACCACCACCTAATATACCATAGATCTGACACCACCTCCTAATATACCATAGATCTGACACCACCACCTAATATATCATAGATCTGACACCACCTAATATACCATAGATCTGACACCACCACCTAATATACCATAGATCTGACACCACCTCCTAATATACCATAGATCTGACACCACCACCTAATATACCATAGATCTGACACCACCTAATATACCATAGATCTGACACCACCACCTAATATACCATAGATCTGACACCACCACCTAATATACCATAGATCTGACACCACCACCTAATATATCATAGATCTGACACCACCACCTAATATATCATAGATCTGACACCACCACCTAATATATCATAGATCTGACACCACCACCTAATATATCATAGATCTGACACCACCTAATATACCATAGATCTGACACCACCACCTAATATATCATAGATCTGACACCACCACCTAATATATCATAGATCTGACACCACCTAATATACCATAGATCTGACACCACCTCCTAATATACCATAGATCTGACACCACCACCTAATATACCATAGATCTGACACCACCACCTAATATATCATAGATCTGACACCACCACCTAATATATCATAGATCTGACACCACCTAATATATCATAGATCTGACACCACCGCCTAATATATCATAGATCTGACACCACCTAATATATCATAGATCTGACACCACCACCTAATATACCATAGATCTGACACCACCTCCTAATATACCATAGATCTGACACCACCACCTAATATATCATAGATCTGACACCACCTAATATATCATAGATCTGACACCACCACCTAATATACCATAGATCTGACACCACCACCTAATATATCATAGATCTGACACCACCACCTAATATACCATAGATCTGACACCACCTAATATATCATAGATCTGACACCACCACCTAATATACCATAGATCTGACACCACCTAATATACCATAGATCTGACACCACCTAATATATCATAGATCTGACACCACCACCTAATATATCATAGATCTGACACCACCCTAATATACCATAGATCTGACACCACCTAATATACCATAGATCTGACACCACACTAATATACCATAGATCTGACACCACCACCTAATATATCATAGATCTGACACCACCACCTAATATATCATAGATCTGACACCACCTAATATATCATAGATCTGACACCACCACCTAATATACCATAGATCTGACACCACCACCTAATATACCATAGATCTGACACCACCACCTAATATATCATAGATCTGACACCACCACCTAATATATCATAGATCTGACACCACCACCTAATATATCATAGATCTGACACCACCTATATACCATAGATCTGACACACACACCACCTAATATATCATAGATCTGACACCACCACCTAATATACCATAGATCTGACACCACCACCTAATATATGCATAGATCTGACACCACCTAATATACCATAGATCTGACACCACCTAATATATCATAGATCTGACACCACCACCTAATATACCATAGATCTGACACCACCACCTAATATACCATAGATCTGACACCACCTAATATATCATAGATCTGACACCACCACCTAATATACCATAGATCTGACACCACCACCTAATATACCATAGATCTGACACCCACCTAATATACCCATAGATCTGACACCACCTAATATACCATAGATCTGACACCACCACCTAATATACCATAGATCTGACACCACCACCTAATATACCATAGATCTGACACCACCACCTAATATATCATAGATCTGACACCACCTAATATACCATAGATCTGACACACCACCTAATATACCATAGATCTGACACCA
This sequence comes from Rhinoderma darwinii, assembly GCF_050947455.1. Taxonomy (NCBI): domain Eukaryota; kingdom Metazoa; phylum Chordata; class Amphibia; order Anura; family Rhinodermatidae; genus Rhinoderma; species Rhinoderma darwinii. The sequence goes on from NW_027461776.1 coordinate 576,984, forward strand.
CCACCTAATATATCATAGATCTGACACCACCACCTAATATACCATAGATCTGACACCACCACCTAATATACCATAGATCTGACACCACCACCTAATATACCATAGATCTGACACCACCACCTAAGATATCATAGATCTGACACCACCACCTAATATATCATAGATCTGACACCACCTAATATACCATAGATCTGACACCACCACCTAATATACCATAGATCTGACACCACCTAATATACCATAGATCTGACACCACCTAATATATCATAGATCTGACACCACCACCTAATATACCATAGATCTGACACCACCACCTAATATATCATAGATCTGACACCACCACCTAATATACCATAGATCTGACACCACCACCTAATATACCATAGATCTGACACCACCTAATATACCATAGATCTGACACCACCACCTAATATACCATAGATCTGACACCACCACCTAATATATCATAGATCTGACACCACCACCTAATATACCATAGATCTGACACCACCACCTAATATACCATAGATCTGACACCACCACCTAATATACCATAGATCTGACACCACCACCTAAGATATCATAGATCTGACACCACCACCTAATATATCATAGATCTGACACCACCTAATATACCATAGATCTGACACCACCACCTAATATATCATAGATCTGACACCACCACCTAATATACCATAGATCTGACACCACCACCTAATATACCATAGATCTGACACCACCTAATATACCATAGATCTGACACCACCACCTAATATACCATAGATCTGACACCACCACCTAATATATCATAGATCTGACACCACCACCTAATATACCATAGATCTGACACCACCGCTAATATATCATAGATCTGACACCTCCTAATATATCATAGATCTGACACCACCACCTAATAGATCTGACACCACCTAATATATCATAGATCTGACACCACCACCTAATATACCATAGATCTGACACCACCACCTAATATATCATAGATCTGACACCACCACCTAATATACCATAGATCTGACACCACCACCTAATATACCATAGATCTGACACCACCACCTAATATATCATAGATCTGACACCACCACCTAATATACCATAGATCTGACACCCCCACCACCTAATATACCATAGATCTGACACCACCACCTAATATATCATAGATCTGACACCACCACCTAATATACCATAGATCTGACACCACCACCTAATATACCATAGATCTGACATCCACCACCTAATATATCTCATAGATCTGACACCACCACCTAATATACCTAGATCTGACACCACCTAAATATACCATAGATCTGACACCACCACCTAATATACCATAGATCTGACACCACCCCTAATATATCATAGATCTGACACCACCACCTAATATATCATAGATCTGACACCACCACCTAATATACCATAGATCTGACACCACCACCTAATATATCATAGGATCTGACACCACCACCTAATATACCATAGATCTGACACCACCACCTAATATACCATAGATCTGACACCACCACCTAATATATCATAGATCTGACACCACCACCTAATATACCATAGATCTGACACCACCACCTATATATCATAGATCTGACACCACCACCTATATATCATAGATCTGACACCACCACCTAATATACATAGATCTGAACCACCACCTAATATATATGAACCACCACCTAATAGATCATAGATCTGCACCACCACTATCTATCAAGATTACACCACACCAAATATATCATAGATCTGACACCACCACCTAAATACACCTAATATATCATAGATCTGACACCACCACCTAATATATCATAGATCTGACACCACCACCTAATATATCATAGATCTGACACCACCACCTAATATATCATAGATCTGACACCACCACCTAATATACCATAGATCTGACACCACCTCCTAATATACCATAGATCTGACACCACCACCTAATATACCATAGATCTGACACCACCACCTAATATATCATAGATCTGACACCACCGCCTAATATACCATAGATCTGACACCACCACCTAATATATCATAGATCTGACACCACCACCTAATATACCATAGATCTGACACCACCTCCTAATATACCATAGATCTGACACCACCACCTAATATATCATAGATCTGACACCACCACCTAATATATCATAGATCTGACACCACCGCCTAATATACCATAGATCTGACACCACCTCCTAATATACCATAGATCTGACACCACCACCTAATATATCATAGATCTGACAC